>NW_005302792.1:0-720 GCF_000412655.1 Myotis brandtii
TGTTGTTATTTCATGTAATCCTCCCAACAAGCCAAGGAAATAGACCTGGTCACCCGTTTTACAGATGTGGAAACTGAGGCTCAGCAGTTTGTTCAGATGACACGACTTCTCATCAAAGTGCGGCCAAGGCCTGCACTCAACCACGCACTCCTACCTGGGTTTGAAATGCCGGGACTTTCAGGATGGTCAGAGACATTTCAAAATGTGTTCTAGCCAAGAACTGCACGTTGATTCCCTGCACTAACATCTAGGGCCTTTCGGGGAAGTCAGCTACAGTCTCCTAGAAATAGATGGTGTCCAATTCATCTTTGACCCCAAACACTCTGCTCTGCAGGCCCCGGAAAGAAAGCCAGGACTTCTACAAGACAAACATCCCCTCTGCATCCTGAACCGTCCCAGGGGCCCTGATGCGGTTAGAAACCTCAGGATGGCCCGAGGCTGCCGTCAACCTGCCGGCTTCTAGCTGAGGCCGAGTCCCAGGAAAACCAGGGGTCAGTGGCTTACACTGAAAATCAGTTCTTCCCGCTTCTCCTGGAAAATCCCAGGGACATTTCAGCGAGGAGACAGGACTGGAAGGGGTGGGAGCCCGCCAGGTCACCCCAGCCCCCACCACTCCCCCAGCCCTCTGGCCTCACCCCAGTTGTAATACAAATAAATATACACAAATTAATAAATAATAACACAAGAATAAACTCTGTTTGGGGTACTCACAACGGTAAA
>NW_005302793.1:0-720 GCF_000412655.1 Myotis brandtii
GAGCTCAGGTGTCCCCTGTCTCTCCTAGAGGGGACATGGGTGTAGGATTCATCTTTGTGGCCTCAGTTTAGCCCAGAGCTGTGCGTATGGAGGTGATCAACAAGTTTTTGTTGAGGGAACATATGTATCTACTTCTGACATATAAGTGCAGGATGCTTTCTGTATGGCACAGAACTGAATACAGTACACAGCAGGCATTCAAACCCTCACATGCTGATCTCAACACACTGCCACTTCATGCTGTTTGCTTTTGTTTCCATGACCACAGTCCATGGTCTTCTATCTACAAACACATCCTGTTTTCTTTGCCAGCATGACAGCATGTAACTTCTTGTTATCCTAGTAGCATGGTCAAGAACATCCTTTACTTTATAGCAAAAGTTCTCATACACACTAATACTTTGCTCTTCTCACCACCACACATCCATGAGCCCTCTTCCTTATAGCTCATAAAGTTTGCTGAAGATACAAAGCAACATTGTTTCTTTTGTCACACGGGAAACTGGGTCACCCTGCACTATCCTTTATGTCATTTTCCGACTTCCGCTCCCTCTCTGTAGTTATTTGGGTATTACTTCTGCATCCTTTTCTCTTGATTGCTGCCATGTTGCTCTTCCATCGTCTTCTACTTGTGATCTTGTAGTTTCTGGAGTCAGCTTTTTGCTGAAATGGGAAGTGACACGTGTCTCCTGGTTTATTTTATATCTTTGTTTTTAATGG
>NW_005302794.1:0-720 GCF_000412655.1 Myotis brandtii
GCACTAATCTGATCCTCTATTTACCCAATAGAACTAAAACATTGGTATCTGGGAGAGAAGATCATGAAAACCTGTTGCATAAAGGCACTGGTTGAAACCCCTTATAGCATGAGAAGATATACACAGACTCCCATTTTTCCTGTTCTTCAGGGAGAATATCAACACTTAGTTTGAAGGAACCAGTGAAAATCCACTGCCATCAGTGGGAGGGAGGGAATATTTACACCTTGGAAATATGCTTCCACCATGAGAGTGTGAGGAGTTTCACTAACCTGTTCCACAGTGAAACTGGTGAATATCATATAAAATAACAAAACAGCATTCAAAATCTGGAAAGGTCACAAGAAAAAAGAAATAAAAAAAAACCCCAAAACAACAACACATCTAGAAAATTTGGTTAGGAAGGCAAGTTTTTATGATTGAACTAAGACCACTGCCTGACTCTCCTTTCTCAGCTCAGTGTCTTAGACTCTCCTCTCCAGCCTGTTGCTGCTAAAACCAAAGGGTTCCTCTTTCCCCAACTCTGTGCAAGAAAACTTTCTTCCCAGGAGGAGCAAGATTTCAGCATTTCTCAACTTGCCCTCAGCTGTCTGTTTATGCAGGTAAGTCCCTGATAAATGAGTTCAAGGTGTGGGGCCTACTTCTTCCTCCCAGCTCCCATGTGTAGAACAGAGGCTCTGTTTTATTTTAATTTGATTTATTTTATTTATTATTTTATTT
>NW_005302795.1:0-720 GCF_000412655.1 Myotis brandtii
GTTCTGGTGAATGAGATGTTATGTGATACTTATAAGAAGGATGGTTAAATGAAGTGGACTCTTATAAAAGTGCCTCTCTTTTTTTTTTTTCTTTCCCATGGAAGAGATGTGATAGCTAAGCCATTTCACACTGTTTGGTGACCTTGAAGATGGAAGTCACTTACAAGTTCCTAGCCCTCATAAGATTCTTGGAGAAGTGGCCTACTTATACTCCAATTCCAAATCCCTTTTCCTACTTCTAAGTTTGCCCAAGGCTTCAGTGGGCGATTTCTTGGATAATTCAAGTGCTTACATTTCTCTGCTTCTCTATCTGAGAGAGACCATAGGAGTTTACTCTACTCAGAGCAGAGAGGATATAATGCCTCTAGGAACAACACCCAACCCACTAGGAGCTGGAGTCATTGAATAAATACCTCTCTCCCTGGACCAACTCTAGATGCATTCTACAGATCCCTCCAGAGGTATCATTTGCCCACTGAAAGTACCTTTTATTGACTTTCTTCCCATCCCTGCTTCACTGTCCACACTCCCCCCTTGTGCTTTCTGAAATCACCTCCCAAACAAACTACCACTACTCACTTCTTGCTGTTAAGGTTAGCTTTTGAAGATAGAGAATATATAGAATAAATACTGGCTTTGATTGACCAAAGGCCTTCCTATTTGTCAAATCCAATCACTTTGCTTTGACGATCCCCTTTCTCATTCTCTCTATAGTGGTTG
>NW_005302796.1:0-720 GCF_000412655.1 Myotis brandtii
TTTGCTCTTCCATTGTGCTTGTTGAGCGATGCTTGTGTCTCCCCCTTGCCTGCTCCCCGACACCTCCTAATAGATGTTTGCTGAGTGACATGTAACTCTTTGCCAATCAAAGGTCAGCCACGGACAAGCCTCAACATACGAGGAGAGACTTCACCAAGGCAAAATTATTGTTCTAGGATAAGCCTGGGGGAAAAAAGACAAAAAAACATTTCCCTCTAGTTTAAGCAGGATTTTTTGTTTTGTTTTTATTTTCTTTTTTAATTGAGATATAATCCACCATTTTAAAGTGTACAACTTAGTGGTATACTACATACACGTAGTAGTATGTAGTATAGTTACATAGTTGTGCAATCATCACCACTGTCGAATTTTGGAACATTTTCATCACTCCAGAAAGAAAACCTGTACCCATTAGCAGTCACTCCTTCTCCCCGCCCTCCCCACCAGTTCAGTCTCGGATGACCACTAATTTATTTTCTGACTCCGTGGTTTACTTATTTTGGATGTTTCATTTAAATCAGATAATATGTGGCCTTTCATGTCTGGCATCTTTCACTTAGTAAAATATTTTCAAGATTCATCCATGTCATAGCAAGTATCGGACTTCATTCATTTTTATGGCCAAGTAATATTCCATTGTACCACATTCTAATTGGCGAATATTTGGGCTGTTTCCGCTTTGGGGTAATTATGGCTAATGCTGCTATGAACATTTGTGTA
>NW_005302797.1:0-720 GCF_000412655.1 Myotis brandtii
GGCCACCAGGCACCAGCTGAGGCAGCCAGAGGGAAAGGAAGGATTCTGGAATTGAGGTCAGAGACTTGGGCTGGAATCTAGCCCAGTTGCAGAGAACTTCTCATTGGCCAGGTCACTCGCAGTTCTGCAGCCTCAGTTTCCTCATGTGCAAAACTGGTACAATAGGGTTGTCCTTAAGGAGGAATAAAAAGAGGTACTGAGTTATGTGCACACACCTCCATAATACTGTCTGGTACGTGGTGGTGGTCCCTCTGACAGTGCGCTGAGAAATGAATTCGCCTCTCTCGAAGTCTGGGACAGCTCAGTTGAACACAGGGCTTTTTAGTGGACCCAACCAATGCTTGCTTTTAGTTTTGGGTGAAAAACTGGACTGCTCTAAGCAGCCTGGCCTCCCCTTTAAGGAATCTTTCAGGATGTCTGCCCTTTTATCTATTGGCTTGGTTCAGTGGATACATCTGCATTCCACTTCCCTTTCTTATGCAAAGGTCAAGTTGCCAGCACTCAGAGCTGGGAGAGCCTGCCCAGTCTCCTGGCTCATCTGTGGTTTGGAAGAGGTGATGCATTCACACTTGCTAATTCCTGCACTTAGGAAGCTGTGGCCCAGAAAAGCTGAGAACTTGCCTCATTCCAGTACAGCTGGAGCTAAAAGCACAGTTTTCAGTTGTCTTTTCATGGCAGTTGTACAAGATGCATGTGGGTGAAGAAGAATGAAAATTCTGT
>NW_005302798.1:0-720 GCF_000412655.1 Myotis brandtii
GCCTAAGCCGTCAGTCGGCCATCCCCCAAGGGCTCCCTGACTGTGAGAGGGTGCAGGCCAGGCATTGGGCCTCTAGTTACTTAATAAAATTAAAGAGACATACCCATGCTTTGAGATATTTTCCCATATGCTGAGACATTGTAACTTGCTAAAATTTTTAAGTCTTTATTTCTCATTATCAGCCTTGAAATTTAATATAAATGTATGATATTCAATGCCATGCATGCAGCATTTTATTTCATTTCAGTTGAGTTTTCATGAAGGGTTGCCCTCTTTCATCTATGACCATCAAAAGTTTATTACTCTACTTAGGTAGCTATTCTCTGTGCTGGGTTTGCTTAGGTGGCTTTCTCCTGAGGTATTCCTAAGACAGAATATGAATTCATAACTGCACCTGAAAGGAACATGACACTGCATTTCTTAAAAGCACAGCCACCTACGGTGTCAAGCTAACAACTCAAAACTATGGTCCAATTAACTGAGAACACTGCGGAGGAGGTCAAAGATCCCATAAGAACTAATAAAGACACTAGAGTTTAGACAATAAAGAGTCTGGAGGAGTGATCTGGGGTCACAGTGATGACCCCCAGAGCTAAGGAGAGCACTCAAGAAAAAGAAGATACAAGCGAAGATCAAATTGTCAAAGCTTCTCACCCTGTTGAGTTCCAAAGTTGAATTTAGACTCTTGTAAAATCTACCACATTCTTTATCTTTAGGGGG
>NW_005302799.1:0-720 GCF_000412655.1 Myotis brandtii
AAAAAGAAAAGAAAAAAGTCACAATCCGGATCTGAGCAGGCCCTGCTCACCGAGGCCTTTCCCTCCACAGGCACCTTGCGCGGATGATTTTTTAAACCTTTACAATAAGAGGGAGGCACAGGTGCCCTCGGCAGCCCATTACTAGTCTAATTGGAGAGAGCGGCTCTCCCAGCTGCGGAGAGGCAGAGCCAGGGCCTGTCTGATGTGGGGGCTCAGCTCCTGACCCTGAACCCAGTGTCTGCAGAAGAGACCTTGCTGCTCAGTGGCTGGGTCTGAGCTGGACGCGCAGGGACATGGTGCCCACTGGAGGTCACGTTCCTCCTCCCTGTGTCACCCACCAGCTCTCCTTGGGCCGGAAAGGGCTTTGGATCCTGAAGGAATACCTAGGAAGGGAACATGTCTGAGCTCTAATCGGCTGGAGCTGCATTAGGAGGAGCAAAAACGCCCACAAAGACGTCTTCCGACCAGCATCTGAGAGCCCGAGCGGGGCAAGGTGGGCCCGGCCTCCTGCGTGGGGGGAGGAGGCGCAGAGGCTGCCATGCTCCATGGAGGCAGCAGCGGGGCGGGGCTGCAAGGCCCCGGATGTCACCCTCTTCTCCTTGTGGGCCCCAAGCCCCGGAGACAAGGCTGCTTTCCTGATTTCTCTTTGAAGGCAGAGCGGGGACCGGAGATCCTCCTTAGCCCGGGGTGTGGGCCCTGAGAGGCTGGGCTGGGGGTTGC
>NW_005302800.1:0-720 GCF_000412655.1 Myotis brandtii
TTTTTTTTTTTTTTTTTTTTAACCATTCCTTCTTAATCTCTCTGGCTTCTCTGCCTGAAACTTATACCTTGGTGTTTCTCATGGTTTGTTTGTGAATCATGACACCCAGCATCAACATTTGTGTGACCTCCTTGGGAAGATTTTAATCCATTCTCAGGGTTTTCATAGCCATTTAATACCTAAATACAGTTGTTCGTATGGAAAAAGACTTGCAAGTTTATGATTATAATAGCTTTAACTCAAAAGAATGTCACAACTGTAAACCTACTTTGGCCCACACGGTTTGGATCTGTAGATCTCGAGATCTGCCCACCAATTTGAGCTTCAGAGTAATGTCTGATTATTTATTAGATGTCTCCCACAGATCTCTAAAGATCTGCTAAATGTAATTGACCATTCTCCATTCTTAACAGTGCAACACTTAAAAATCTTAAAGTACCACACAAGTCAAGTTCACCTCCCACATATAATCAGTCAAGTTTCTAAACCTAAAGTGTTCTCACATCTGTTCTCCATACTACCCCTTTCTTACAGTGCTGGGCTTTAGGCCTTATCATTGCTAGTCTGATTTATTGCAATGGCTTCATAATTTGAATCTCTGCCGGAGCTCAGTATTGCTTTCCTTAAACTCATCTTCCATGCTGCTACCAGAATAAGCTATCAAAAATGTAATTCTGCCTGACCAGTGGCTCAGTGGTTGAGCATCGACCTGTGAACCAG
>NW_005302801.1:0-720 GCF_000412655.1 Myotis brandtii
CCTGCAAGTCCAGCCAGAATGTGTCTTCATTGCCCGCCCCCCCTCGCCCCCCTCCTACCCCTGCCAGGTCCTCTCCAGGCTGCAGTGTTAAAATCTCCCCTGTGACACTCCATGATGTTAGGTTGGAATACAATTGCAGCAGGAGGGACAATAAATAAGCCAATTTATTTTATCTCACCTGCTTAGTGTTGGGGTCTTTCTTGAAAGGAAACAAGTAAATTTATGCAAATGACATGCAAATTAGACCCTTCCTGGATTAATAGACAGGAAATTGAAGCTCTGAGTAGTGCCCAGGGCCTATGAGGGTGTATTGTGAATCTCATTGTGCCTTGTGGGGTGGGTGAATGGAGCCACCCCCGGGATGGTGTGCACGTCCTAAGGTCCAGAGTGGGGTGGGGCTGTCATGTCATCTGGAGTGTTCCTTTGAGGGTCTCACGTGGGCCAGGCTCACTTAGAGGCCTTTGTCTGGCATTTTGAAGGAGCTTTCTCATGATCACCCACCACCCCTCCTACCCCACTACTTGCCCATTCTACTGCCCGGGGACCTGGCTTGGTTTGGTTCCATATATGTTGGGGGAGGGCTTCTGGAAAGCCCCCGACTCTTCCTGCTTCTGTTCTCAGTCACAGAGGGCTCATTTCTGCTCTTACCCGCCCGCAGAGGGACATGCCACATCGTCCCTTCCAGAGCCCTGAGAAATGCTCCACTGAGTGTCTGCCCTG
>NW_005302802.1:0-720 GCF_000412655.1 Myotis brandtii
AAGTCTCAGAAATGAGATTGACCCTAATCTGCTGAGGATGAGTGACATGAAATGACAAGAAGACCTTGTTTGGAGGACAAGAAGAGGACAGTAATTAGAGACAAAATACTTGGGTTCAAGTCTCAGCTTCACCATGTTAAAAACAAGACAATAGGCCCCAAATGGAATCACTTATGCTAAACCCCACATCACCAAACTGAGATTTAATTACAGTTTTGACTTTTGGAAATGCAATTTTAAACCAGTCAGGAATCACCTGGTCAGTATTAGGTAGTCTATCTGCCTCATAGACCCCAGCCATCCCCTCTAAGAAAAATAACCTTGAAATAACCTACATTTTTGCCCAGTACACCTTCCTTGTTTCTGCTGCTCCCTTCTGCCTATAAAATCTCTTGCCTTGTATAGCTCATCGAAGCTCCTTGCTATCTGCTAGATTGTATGCTGCCCTATTCATGAATCACTGAGTAAATCCAATAAGTACTTTAAAATTTATTCAGTTGAATTTTGTTTTTAACAACCACAAATCAAATCCACACTGTTTTCCATAATGGCTGTACCAATTTACATTCTCACCACAGTGTACAGGTGGAAACCATTTTCTTCACATACACCATACGCTTCTCTGTTTGCAGATGAGGTGCCCTTTTTGTAGCTTCTGTTTTTATTATGTAAATCCTCATCAATGTTTTTTGTTGTTGTTGTTTTAATATATTTTTATTG
>NW_005302803.1:0-720 GCF_000412655.1 Myotis brandtii
AGCTGTTCACCATGATCCTGGGCTTCCATCCCCCAGGCCACACCCCAAACCTTACAACTTGTCCTGGCCCCTCGTCCTTGTACTTTGTCCTTGCACTTGCGGGTATGTGTTGGTCATGTTGCCCACGGCTAGGAAAGGGGCTGGTGGCTTCTCTGGGCTGAAGCAGTTGATGACCACCAAGCAGGAGACTGCCCTTGAGAACTGATCTATCCTGAGAGCCAGGGTCCTGGGGGGTCTCCAGATAAACATAAGTCCCCACTTGCATCCACTTACCCTAAAAGGTTGAATGTGCCTTTTAGGGGGAGGATTCTAGATGAGGGGAAAAGATGCAATGACTTATGGGGAGGAGGTATGGGGCAGGGACACTGCCATAGAACAGCGCTCATTCTAAAGGTGTAGGAGCTCGACCTGACGGGAAATGACAGCAGGTGTGTGACATGGACATAGTGTTGATATCATTGAATCACACAGTGAGAAAGCTGTTCCTTCTTCAATCCTTTTACATCCTTGTGATGATCTCAATGTTACCGGACAGGGACAGGCCCGGAGCGGGGCTGCCTTAGGCCAGCCTGTAGTGTGTGGGTTCTTGAATTTGTGTTGGAAAGATTTCATGACCTGAGTGCAGGTGGGTTTGAGAGTCATTTATTAATGCCTGGGACAGTGAAACAAAGGAAGAAATTAGGGTGGAAGAAACAGCAGGGGTGGGTCTAGGCCCGTGGT
>NW_005302804.1:0-720 GCF_000412655.1 Myotis brandtii
TTTTTTATTTCAAAGACTTAACTCCATCTAAAAGACATTCATAGGCCTCCTGTAGACTCTGGTTGGTCCCTAACTTAGCAGAATTATGAATATCTAAATATTCTGCATTAATATCTTCATTGACATGAAAACATTCCTACAATAAAACTAACATTGGCATGATAAAACTAGTGTTTTAAGAGAAAGAAAATTCTCAACTACTGGTATTTTTAAAAGAACTTCATATATACAAGTCCATGTCTGTTCCCTCTGACACATATATAGTGATTAATTTTTTTCCTTTCCCTTCTATATTCTCCTCACACCTCTCACCCCTTCCATCTTCTCAAGGGCTCTCCATTCAAGATCTTAAACCCCAACACAAAGGTCTAGTGCACATACCAGGAATATATGTGTTCCTAATCATTGGGTTTAGGAAAAAAGCTTACATATGCTTACTCTGTCCCTCAAAAGAGTTAAGGATTTAATTGAGCTGAGGTATACAGTGCAGTAATAGGCTTAATACCTATTTTATAGATATATAATATCTTACAGCTAAGAAGTGGCTGAGTTGGAATTTCATCCTGACACAAAGGCTACAGTTTAACTACCTGATGCCCCAAGTTTTATTTGAATGCCTTTACTCCAGAAAGATCAATAAAAAGACTAACTCAAGTACCAACACTCCATGATCCTTTCTCTGCCTATAAATATAGTCAGAGATGAGCCCTCCTTTCTGTA
>NW_005302805.1:0-720 GCF_000412655.1 Myotis brandtii
CACACACACACACACACACACACACACACAAGCAACTCCTTCTGACTGACATCATCTTCCAAAACAAGGACCCCTTATTTTATACATGATGTCCCTGACTCTGCTTGTTTCAGAATGAATGATAATGATAGCTTGTGAAATCATTATGTTGGACTATGTATTCCTCTTTTGTAAATGCAGAGAAAGTCAGGAATGCCAAAAGGCAATGTCTCAATCCTTCTGTTTCTGCCAACTTATTTGCCTTATGGACTCAAATCTGTTGTTCTCAAAGCAGATGGCTCTCCCTACTCCTCCAGGTTATTACATAAGAAGGCGAGGTACAGTGGATTGAGTACACTGACTTCCAGGAAGACTAGCACGAGGCATGTGACAGGCCCCAGGTGAGGGGAAGGAATGGAGCTTCAGAGCCAGACATGCCTGGATTTAAATCCTGGCTCAGCCTCTTTCTGATCATGAGTACTTCAGCAACAAGCTCATTTGGCCTCCATTTTTCCTCCTGGAACAATGGATAATAATATCTCCTTTGTGTGCTCATGGGAAATTTGTGTGATATGTATATAAGGCAGCTGACACTTAGAAGATACACAATGAGAGATTTGCATTTTTAGAATTCCTATGGGAAAAACAGAGTTTCTCCTATGCTTCCAAATGGGATTTGTTCTGAAACGAGGTGGTCATCGGATAGGTTTTATTTTTTTAAAAAATATATTTTATTGATTT
>NW_005302806.1:0-720 GCF_000412655.1 Myotis brandtii
CAGCAGCGTGGTTTATACGTTTGTCTTCAACTAAAGAATATTCCAGGGTATAGTCTATGTTCTTTATATAATGGCTTGATGGAACTACACATGGCTTGACAGAAATCAAAGCTTCTGTTAAAAGACAGAAAGGACAGCTTTGTTAAACTCTTTTATGAGGTTATCATGTGGCTATTGACAAACTAGGAAAACAGCATGATAGAATATCAGTATTTGAAATTATAATTAAAATTGGAAGTACAGCCCCCATTCCATATACTCTGCCTTGGCCTTTCTGTAATGGCCCCAAGAGTATGTGTAAGCATTCCTGGAAGTGCCTGGTTAAGCGCTGGAAAAATTGCAACATTGGCATTAAGGTGAGAGATAATTAGCTTAGTCAAAAGAAATGAATAGTGTAAGACAAGTAAACAAACAAACAAGAAAACACAAAAGTTTTGGGATTGCTTGAGATTACTGAGATGTGGATGATGAAGGCTGAGAGTTAGTTTACTGTGTCCTAACAAGCTTAACATGGACTCTTTGGGAGTGAGGTTAAATCTGTGTATTTTGTGCATTGAAGAGAAAGTAAAGGCCTTGGCTGCCATAGATCTTTTAATTAGTGAGCAAATAATAAAAGGCCACCACACATTCTTTCAAACAAAAGTATCCAGTGACAATGGATACAAGGCTAATTGGGAGGTAAGCATTCATTACACACACACACACACACACACACACACA
>NW_005302807.1:0-721 GCF_000412655.1 Myotis brandtii
AAAAAAAAAAAAAAAGGCAGCCAAATCTAAGAGACTTGTCAACTCCAGGGTCATCAGTGAAGTGCTAAGCAGGAAAGAGCTGAAATCAAAGGCTGTCTCTGCCTCCCCCTGCACACTGGGAGCCCATGGTGGTCACAGCTCCTTTAACAATATTTATAATGAAGGAGCGACGTTGGAGATGTCAACCTTGATTATTCATAAAGCTTCCTCCTGCTCAGATCCACCCTGGGGCTAACAGTAAAAGTACCTGATTCCCAATTCTCAAACACAAAAGCACACAGAGCTTGAAAGAGGAGCTGACTAATAAAGTTTGCATATCCCTAAGAAAAAGAGCATACAAGGGAGAAGAAAAGGAATGGCAAGATTAAACAAAAACAGTAAGCTTGGATGGGATATGATAAAAATTTTAAAAGGCAAGAACTTAAATCTATTTTCCTTTTTTCCAACGTCCTTGTCCATTTACATTTCAGTGTAAGCCTTTCGGAGGAAACAGCTGTTTTATTTCCCGACTAGAACACAGAGGTGCTTTGAACCCTTACTGTGGGAGCATAATATTGTTAAACTCTGTTCTGGAGTTTAAAGTCTAGTGGCTTTAAAACTCTGAGGAGAGGCAGAGAGAGGCATTCATCACTGGTTCTGTTAAACAGGAGGCCTCAAAGTGGAGGCTGTGAGGGCTCAGCTAGGCCATCTGTGTAGGGGGAAGAGTCCCAGGTAAGCACTG
>NW_005302808.1:0-721 GCF_000412655.1 Myotis brandtii
CTTATATGCATGCATACAAGTCCTTTGGCTGATCTCTGAGTCTTGGGAGGCAGCTTCCACCGAGCTAAGGGCGTGTGCTCTCCAGTGAGGTCTGTGGTTTTGATGCAGAGAGTGCAGGAGGAAGATAATGGGTTGGCTCCTGGTTATCTCTGAAGGTGGGAGGGTATCTATTTCTTTGGATATACCTGACCAAGTATATCCATCCATGGTCAGGCCCTCACTGCAGTAACGCCACCAGGGAGAATTGGGACTATGGTGCTACCTAAATTCTGGCTCATGCCTTTAAATATTTTCCTGTACCTGCCCAACCCCTGTGGCCTGTGATGTGGCTGGAAGGCAGACATGAGGCCTGGCGAGTCTGTGGGTGTGAGAATCTCGCTTGCAGGCTGCCAGGGTTGGGGAAGTGGAAGGGAAAGTGGCATCTAATGCTGAGGAATCCGAATTCTAAGCCGGAACCCGGCCTTCAGGTGGTCAGAGGGTGTCTGTGTGACAGTAGGAGGCTAAAACATGTTTCCCCATTTGTTAGCTTTAATTGTTTACTTATGTGGACAAAAACGGGTTCTTTGGAAAGTAACCTCAAAGGTGATCTCACCATAAATTCCCACCTGGAAAGGTCATGGTGTGTGGACACACTCCAGGCCCAGGACTTCTGTAGTAAAAGGCTTCCCTTTGCCTTAATCAGGATGCCTTGTTTTTGTGCATCTAGGTCTAGGTTAACACA
>NW_005302809.1:0-721 GCF_000412655.1 Myotis brandtii
CCCCACACACACTTGGGACAGCCTCTACTGAAAGAATCTGTTTGATAAATGTGCCATCGAAGGGGTGGGTTCTGACAGAGCTGAGGGCTGCGTGTGTTGACAATTACTCTGAATCGTGTCTTACTATTTTATGCCCCTTTGAGTATTTCTAGGGCCGTCAACTGTCCTGCAAGTGCCGTTGCCAACATGTCACTCTTTCCCAATGTGGCTTTCTCCAGCCTTGGGTAAGAGATCACACTGTTTGCAAGGAGGATCAGGTAAGAGAGTGACGACCATAGCACCACACATACAATACATCATTTCATTCCCCCAGGAGCTCTGGAAAGTAGCTACCGTTACCCCTAAGGTCGGTTAGGGCTGCTTGAGCTGTGAGTAACAGAGCACCCGCACCAGCAATGACCTAATTACCTCCTATCACAGGAAGTCCCAAATTCGATGCAACGGTTCAGCGTTGTCATTGAGGAGCCTCCCCTGCCCATCCCCAGGGCATGGGCTTTTACTTCGAGGCTCATCACCTCACAGTTGTAGGAGGATTGCTTCTGCTACAACTAGCACATCTTTGCACAAAGGAATTCAAGGCAGGAAGGAAAAGGAAGGAAGATATTTTGCATGAACCACCAACCAGACTTCCTATTGGTCAGAACTTGGTCACATGCCAACTCCTCCACCAGTCATTGGCTTAGACCAAATATGATTCATCCCCAAGGTAAGCACATTGCCA
>NW_005302810.1:0-721 GCF_000412655.1 Myotis brandtii
AATGAGCCCAGGCCCCTGTGCACCTGCATCCCCTCCTGTGCAGTGAACCGGGACCAGCAGAAAGCCCTTACCTGTGGGCAGTAGGTATCTCAGTGCCAGTAGCACCAGAAGCCACTGCCAGCCTCCAGAAGTGCCCTGCCACGGGACGGCCATTCAAGGCATCAGGGAGATGTGAGGGCCACTCCTTGCCCTTGGTGCAGTCCCCTGAGCCCACGGTATGTCCAGCACCCTTTCCCAGGGCCAGGCAGCCAAGTGGTTGAGATCTGGCGGGTATCAAATGTGCCTAGGCGGCCTAATCCCTCTGAGGCTGGGTGGGGCAGGGAAGGGCCCCTTTACCTGTTCCCGGGCTTTGATTGGTTCCCTGGGCCCCTAGTTCAACCTGCCTTAGTTCCCAGGAAAATAGGGATCCATGGGCGTGGGGTGCAGCCTGTCAGGTTCAGCCACAGGTGTCAGGGGAAGCCTCCGCCAGGCGGTATTTCCCCCATTGTGTTCCCAGGACAAGGGCCACATCATGATTTTTGAGGGCCAGGAGCACTTTTGCCTTCTTCAGGCCCGTCCTCCATTAAATTTTTTAAATTATATTTTACATCAGCTTTGGTATAAAGATAAATATAATCCATGGTGGAGTACATTCATTTTCCCCCTTTTGATTTCAAAAGAAATGAAAACATTTTGGGAGTCCCTAAGAGTTTTGTGGGCCCCAAGTACTGCACCTTGTAGG
>NW_005302811.1:0-721 GCF_000412655.1 Myotis brandtii
AGCCTCCTCACCTGCTCCCCTCCCCATCCCCTCACTCCCACCCCCACCCCTCCCCGCGGTGCCAGGACTAATTTATTTCCTTCTGAATCCTCAAAGTCCATCAAGCTGCGGAGTGGTCGGATGGATTTTTTAATTAATTGATGCGGAATCAATGAAGAAGTAATTGTGTTGGCCCTGGCTGGGTGGGGAGCCATCTCGGCTGTGGGAAAGAAATAGATGACTTCGAGCCGCAAGGTGGGCCAGGGGAGGTGTAATTGATGGAGCTGTGGTTGGGCGGTGAGTACTAAGCCCCGAGAGGTGCCCAGCACCTGCCCGGGCGGGCAGGACGGAGACGTAAAAGGCGGTCAGCACGCCCGCCCCGCAAGTCCGGGAGTTCAGGCCCCGACACCCCCACGTGTCAGCTGTGTGGCCTTGGGAAAGCCGCCGCACCTCTCTGAACCTCAGTTGCCCCCGGGGGGAGCTGTGAGGACGCAGTGCTGACACCTGCTACCCCGTGGGCGAAGCTGAAAGCATTATGCTGAGTGAAATAAGCCAGACACACCCGGAGAAAACATGTGTGGCTCCATTTACATGAAGCACCGAGAGTGAGCAAATGCATAGAGACAGGAAGCCAAACGGAGGTTCCCCCGGAATGACAGAGGAGGAAATGGGGAGTTAATGCTTAGCTTCTGTCTGGGATGATGAAAAAGCTTTGCAAATAGACACATGATGGTCACACGAC
>NW_005302812.1:0-721 GCF_000412655.1 Myotis brandtii
AAAAAAACACATGTTTTTATTTTTGTTGCTAACTTCCTTTAAAAGAACCTCCACAGCAGGAAAGCTTTATAAATAATTATTCACTTAACACTTACAACAACCCCATGAGAAGCATTGTTAAAGGCTAGAGATGGGAAGTTGAAGGCTCGGGGGTGTAAGTAATTATCAGAAGATATCAAGAATCACTCTAGGATTTAGGCCCATGTCTAACTCTAAACCGTGTTCTTTCAAATGGACTCTGCTGATTCATTTCACGTTTTAATCTGTTCTAAAGCATCACCTAAGAGGAAGGTAGCCAGCCTCCAAGCTGGACTCAAGTGACTCCCACCTCCAGGTATTGACACACTGTGTGGTCCTCTCCCATATTGTCTCAAGGTTAATACGTGTGACCTGGAAAAAGGTATGCTACTTCTAAGATTAGCTATAAAACACTGCAGCTTCCATTTGGGGCACTCTCTTGTTAGCTCACTCTATCTTTTTATCTTGGTTTTTCATTATGAGGCAAGCAAACTGCTGTATTGTGACTGGGCTTATGGTGAGGTCCATGTGGCAAAGAACTTAAGCGCAGCCAAGAGCCAAGGTAGAGCTGATTCTTGTCAATGATCTTTTAAGTGAGCTTGAAAAAAGATGCTCCGGTTGGTCCAGCCTTCAGATGATTACAGTCCTGGCTTACAGCTTGACTATGATCTTGTGAGACCCCAAACCAGAACCAGCCAGTTAA
>NW_005302813.1:0-721 GCF_000412655.1 Myotis brandtii
GTGGAATGGCCTAGCGAGATCATGATGTGGCAGTTCCATGTCCGTTATATAACTGGCTTCATTCTTTTATTTTCAGGATGTGATACAAACATATTAAAAAAGTCAAATGCATGGAATTTTAGACAGTTCACATTTTATGCAGTTCTTCTTCCATTAGTATAGAGGGTAACACAGAATTTACTGCAGGAAAAAGAATAAGTCCATTTTCACTAGTTTTTCTACAATGCTTATCTGTATGACTATAGTAAATTTAGAATGTAAAAGATAATTTAGATAATTAATTACCAGTTATTCAACACCAAAAATTGTAACTTTAATGTCATTATAAACACCCTTTTTTGATTTCTTTAAAATTGTGCAATTTTTATTCTCTATATAATCAATTACTATAGATTCTTTAATTCATTATAGGTCATTTAACTTAAATATTTTACATTAGTAATTGTCAGTTTATTAAAACATGAAAACTTAAAAGATGGTGGTAACTGTATTATAGTATAAATGACTATATTCATTAAGTCAATGAGGATATTAATATTTACCTTTTTATTTTCCAGAGGATCAACCATTTCCCAGGAATGGGGGAGATCTGTAGGAAAGATTTCTTAGCAAGAAATATGACCAAGTAATCTTCATTTTCTTATAATAGAATAAACCTGTTATAAATTCACATTTTGAATATTAGAGTGCTATCTTTTACAAAGGTACATTGATTTAAAAT
>NW_005302814.1:0-721 GCF_000412655.1 Myotis brandtii
CCCACGTGGGCCCGCAGCTCGGGGAGCACTTCCGCCTAGAAATCTTCGAGGGCTGCACCTTCTCGGGCCAGTGCCTGAGCTCCAGGAGGACTGTCCTCCTGGGAACCGGAGGAGTCGGGGCTGAGCCCAGACCCGTGTCAGTGCCACCGCAGTGTCGGGGGATGGAGTGTGAGTGCAGATGGCACGGCCCCCAGTCGCTGGGCCCTACCAGGCAGGTGTGGGGGCTTTGGGGTGGGTCAGACCCAGGCAAGTGGGCAGCTTGTTCCCGGCCCCAGAGGCTCTTCCCCGCTCAGCTGCCCCCCCTGCCCCAGGCACACATCGCCCTGACCTCCGCCTTGGCCCCGAGGCCGCCGTCCCTCAGGCATCACTGAGGGCGCGGAGGCAGGAGGCACATGGCAGGTCACTGTGACTAGACTGACCACATGGACTGCTCTTTGGCTTTTCTGAGCCAGGGAACCTTCCTAATGACCTGGGCGCCCTGTACCTGCAGCTGCAGCCTGAAGGGAGGTGATGGAGGGAGGGGCGTGTTTTCTCCTGCCCCGCCCAGGCCCGGAACCTCCAAGGAGCTGCAGACTAGTCCACACCCTTGTCTGTGGTCTCTGCTCTTGCTCTCAGGGTTGCTAGAGCTGCCCAGGGGCCTGGAGCTGTGGCAGCTGCAGCCTGGGCTGTGCTGGGAGGGAGTAGGGGCCCCCTGGGGTTCCGAGGCGTCTGGAGGCCGGCT
>NW_005302815.1:0-721 GCF_000412655.1 Myotis brandtii
AAAAAATCAATAAAATATATATATATATATATATAAATAAAAGCAGAACCAAGAGGAAAAGGAAACTTTTACATGTGCACCAGGCAGGAAGAGGGAAGAGGGTACCCTTAGGCAAGGTATGGAGGTAATAGTGGCCTTCTTAGTTTTAAGAACTAGAAAGAGCCAGGAAAATTGGAACAGAAATATAAAAATTCAGGGATATAGAAAGCATAGATAGCTTAGGTTTCTACTTTCCCCTCCAATAACTCTTTTGGGCAAGTGTTTTGGAGACTCTTACAGCTGCTTCTACCGGATACTATGTGCTCATTCTCTCTCTATGAACTAGTCCCTCCATGACACTTCTGTTCTTGGATTAGAAACAGGAAAATGGAATGTCGAAATGGAGAGCTTCCCTTGACCTCTTTTGCCTAGAAAGTAACTGGTTCATGCTCTATGGATGGACAGAGACAAGTGGAAAGAGGCATACTTACCCAAATTGCAATGACTGATCCCACAACCACAATCTTGTGCCACTTGAGCTGCTTGATAAATAGGTCTGTGGAAGCCTGGAGTTGTTTGCTAGACATCTGGTATGTGACCAAGACACTAGGTAGATAAAAGTGTAAAACCAGGAGGAGTGACATCATAAACATGGTGAAATAAGAGTTTTCTACCATTTACCTACTCAAAGAACACCAACTCTGGTAATCATCCATGGATGAGAAGGCTTTTGTAGAAGTTC
>NW_005302816.1:0-721 GCF_000412655.1 Myotis brandtii
CTTGCCTTTTTGAGCATCTCACATTTCAAGTGACATTTCTGCTACACCTTTTTCAGTAGAATAAGATAGAACCCTGATGTCCTATTTCCATCTCATTTTCTTTTCCCCATGATCCTTTAAGGGAAGGGTCAATATTTCAGTCCACTTTAACTATCCTTTCTGTTGGCTCCTTTCTTTATTATGCTAACACATTGATTGGGTTGGGGAACCATCTTTTCTTCCATTTCTCTTTCTTTTGAGGCACAGAAATCCTCTGAAGGTTTTTGTCATAATGAGAGATGCAAAGTACATGCTTTGAGGATCTGGCAGAAAGCATACATTGTCCAAAACGATTCTTTCCTCTTTCACCTCTCTAAATAGAATAACCCTGAACTGGCAGCATTCTCCTTTCAGATCAACATCTAAACCAGGCCTGTTCAATTTATCATTGTTCTGCTTGGTCCCTTTGGCATGAAACCGGTTTCCTGTGCCTTCCTTAGGGTACCAGTCTCTATCAAGGGAATGGGATAGCTGCATTCGGAACCATACTGAGCTGTTTGTAATTCAAGCTAAATGGTTTTGAGTAGCCAATGACCTCCTTCTTGATCTTTCCTTTGCCAATCAGTGCAAACTGGCCGTCACCATTTTATACAGCTGTTCTGATTTTTTATGGAAGTTTTCCCTTTTGGTATGACATTGCTTTTTTATTATAATTTTTTCAATTACAGTTGACATTCAATAT
>NW_005302817.1:0-721 GCF_000412655.1 Myotis brandtii
CCTCCCACACCGTGTCATCTGCGGTTAGCTGCCAGCATTTCACAGCCTGGCATGGGCTGTTAGTAGCAAACCTGGCTGAACAGAAGGAGCTCTTGTCTCCGAGGAAGAATGACATGGGCATCTTTGATCCAACCATCTTCATGCTCCAACAAAATTTCATTGGAAAAGTTTTATTGAAAAAAAAATTGTACAAATAAGTTCTTGGTTTGACAGCAACAAAGGCTCATGTTCTCCCTTCCCTCCCCATCTTTGAAATTCTATTAAAGGGAAAAAAGTTCATCCCCATCATACCTGACCAGAGTCTCCCCAGGAGCCCCCCCAGGAGCTATTTCCTGATCCCCTCACTGGGGCCAGGGCTACTGTGGGGATGCCTACCCCAGGGGCTGCAGCACCTAGTTTTTATTGTTGAGGGGGGATGGGAGATTGGGGATGAAGCTGGGGAGGGAGCTGAGGTGGTGGTGGTATTAGGAAAGGAGGGTCCCCATTCCAGGAGAGCTCAGCCGAAGCCCTAGCTCCGCCTCCCAGATGAGAAAGCACTGGCTATAAATATGAACACTGATTGAGGACTCCAAGGGCGGGGCATGACTACCGCTCAGGTCCCCCAGGACGTGGGGCTGGGCTCGGCATCATGATTATCTGGGAGCCTATGTCCGAGCAGAGTGAACGGCGGCTGGGAAGGTCTGCTCTGACGCACAGGAAGCCTGCTGTTTCCCCCCCACCC
>NW_005302818.1:0-721 GCF_000412655.1 Myotis brandtii
ATGTCTCCAATAAAAACTTCAAGTTTCATAGGAGTAATTGGGTATTTCTCTCATTGCACCTACCACTATTATGAGCACTAGAATGTAAACTTCCAAATATAGAAAGTTTTGTCTGTTTTGTTCATTGCTGTATGTGCAGTGCCTAGAAATGCCCAGCACACAGTAGGTAATCAATAAATATCTGTGGAAGAATGAATGAATACTTGCTGATTAATTGGATGACTAAGAAGCCTTCGGGATCAATAGTTTTCCTAAGAAACCTCCAGTCAGTTTTTAGAAACTTCAGACCTAGGTTTTCAAAGTTGTAAGGACCAAGGTTGGTCAAGCATGGCCTGGGACAGGAACGAAAGGCAGGACGAGGGATTTCCCCACTCTGACCACATCTTCCTACCACAGTTCCCACTTCCCAGTCCTCACTACCTCAAATACCCAGCACTTCATAATTCACCCAGCCGCTAGCCTTTCTGGGGCCCATATTTCATTTTTTTCTAATCTGCATTCCATTGTCACATACTTCATGATCCCAAAAAGGGTTTCCATTGCTATGAACTTAGATCCGTCAGTTCTGTGCTTTGACAACTACTATAATCTTCTGTTTGATCTTTGGACTTTGGACTTTCCTTACCCCAATTCATCACTGCCAGACTAATCTTTCCAGAGTATCACTTTCATGATGCTACCACCCTGCTCCAAAGTCTTTAATGACTGCTATATGTCGTCT
>NW_005302819.1:0-721 GCF_000412655.1 Myotis brandtii
TCTTCCATGCAGGGAGAGAGCTTTGTGCTTTAGAGACAGCTTCCCCCTTGTGCTCAGGGCGATTTTGAGTCTACTTTTGTTGTCTACTCTTCTCATAGGAAGTCCTCTCAAGGACCCAAAAATTAATTCCGAAATTCTCATTATAATTAGAAAAGAATGTGAAGATCAAAAAAGAGTGAAAAAATATTATTCTCCTTGATCAAAAATGTAACCATAACTTAAGGTGCACAAAGCCAGGGGGTCGGGTGCCAACAGAAGCAGGCAGAGGTCTCATCATTTCCCTTGAGCCCAGGAGGCTGGGAGAGGCAGGTCCTTAATATAGACTGTTTCCCTTCCCATCAATGTGACTGTGAAAGGGAACATGAGTGCTTGTCCTAACATCATTGTTAATGAAATCAGTCTCTCCATCAGAAAACTGAGTGAATAGGGCACTGAGCATTGTGGGATATGACTCACTCCCTGAGCTCTCCACCCCCTGCTGTCTTGGGGAGTGGTTTTGCTGAGTGCTATGCACAAATTTGGCACAAGGAGGCAGTGTGGGCCCACAGTCAACCTCAGCCCACACATCTTAGAACCAGAAACCTGGGACAAACAAACAAAGGAAATAGACGCAGATTTTTAAAAGTGCAAGGAAAGGGATGGGACTTTATTCAACAAATGTATTGAAATTTGCTCTTAAGAGGTGTTCCTCCAGGAAGAACTTCTAATCTATGAATCCAGT
>NW_005302820.1:0-721 GCF_000412655.1 Myotis brandtii
GTTGATACTCAACCACTGAGCCACACTGGCTGGGCCATACTATGTTTTAAACTTTATCAGTTTCTATGATTATTTTTCCATTATAATTATTTTGAGTATTTCTGTTTCCTCCCTTTGGTTTAATAATGTTAGTTAATGTTTTATCTCTCCTATTACCTTTATTATTTAAAAAAATAGAATCATGTCTTGGATCTCTATATATTAATTTTACAATTTTAAATTAAATTCATTGTACTCTGCTTTCATATAACTCATGTCTTCCTTCTACTTTCCTTAGTTTTTTCTAACTTTTTGAGTTCCATGCTTAATTATTTACTTTAATTTTTACTGATGAATATTCTTTTAGCATAGGTCTGACGTAGCATAGGTCACTAGGGTTATTTAAAATTATTTTCCAATTTTAGTTTTAATGTCCTCTTTGTCCCAACTGTTGTTCAAGAGAAATAATTAGCATTTTTGAGTGAGAAGGATTTTATTTCAAAACTTTAATTTTATTATATTATAATCTCAGAATATTATTTGAATAGTCCCTATTTTGGGGCGTATATTGAGGTTGCCCTTGTAGCCAGTATTTTCTGTCTTCAGGGTATTGCAGGTATTGTCTTCAGAGGACCAGTTAGAATAGCTTTGCTAATTTGATTGTTTGCTGTTTGTCTCCTTAGTTATTTTTGTTGGCCTCTGTCTTGGGCAGGGTGGTCACCTGTGACCTCTGACTATGAAT
>NW_005302821.1:0-721 GCF_000412655.1 Myotis brandtii
CTATCTATCATAAACCAGTAGTTCTCAATGTGTAGTCTGGGGACCGCTGCCCTTACCCCACCATTCTGAGAACCTTTCAGGGAATTTATAAGATCAAATCTATTTTCCTAGTAATACTAAAATTTTTTGCCAGTTTTGCTCTCATTCTCATGCTTGTTCAATGTCATCTGCCAGTGGCTACATGATGTGTGAAGATATCAACGTCCTTATGGCTAACGTGTGCTTATATAGTCTTGTGTTTTGAAAATGTCTCTTTTAATTTCTAATATGGTAAATATTAACAGATATAACCCATATAAACAAAAGCTCATTGGTGTACTCAGTAATTTTTAGAGTGTATGGGATGCTGACACCAAAACATTGAAACTATTGCCATAGATCAATCCTACGTGTAGATTTGTGTAACCAACGCTACAGTCAAAATCCAGAATTAGATCCACAAAGCTCTCCCTCATTCGACCCCTTTATAATCACACGAATTCCCCTCTTCTCTACTATCCCTAACCCCCAAAACCACTTGTAACTGTTATGTCTATAATTTTTCATGCTGAAAATGTTACAAACCACCAGTTTATGATAAAATAATTCATTTCTATAGACGATGCAGCTTTTAACTTCAGAGCTCTATTTATTGCTTGCCTTTGGAGATCAATGATCAAGACCCTTAAAATTTGGTGATCTGAAAAGAACACCATTCACCATCTTCAGATCAGGGCCATAA
>NW_005302822.1:0-721 GCF_000412655.1 Myotis brandtii
GAGAGAAACATCGATCAGTTGCTCCCCCCACCCTAAACACACCCAACCGGGGATCAAATCCACAACCCAGGTATGTGCCGTGATCAGGAATTGAACCTCCAACTGTTTGGTGTATGGAACGGCACTCCAACCAACTGAGCCACCTGGCCAGGACAACAATTAGGCTAGTCTTTCCTCTTAATTTACATATTGATTTATTCAGACTTCAGTTAAATAGATCTTTCACATATCCCTCTTGGTGTGTGCAAAATTCCATATTATAAAAGTTTTAACTCATTTTCTAGTCAAACCTGAGGTGTAAAGAAGAAGGCATTTTAAAGTGTTTTCAAATTGCAGGAACTTCTAAAAGATCACAACTGGAAAAAGACTGTTGAGAACTTGTTGCTTTGAGAATTTAGAAAGAGCTCTAAAACTGGAGCCAGAGACTTGGAGTTTAGTCAACGCTCTGCCACTGATTTGCTCTGTGTCATTAGGCAGTTTCCTTACTCTCTCTGTCCAGTTTCTCCTTGTGAACTGGTAGTGATCATAACCGCCCTCACCTACCTCACACAGTTGCTGTAAGACTAGGGTGTTTGTGACTATGCTTTAATTCTCCAAAAGAAAAGCTGATCAGAAGTTTCAAGATAATATAATCCTATTGTATGAGGGTTCATTTACAGTTTGCCTCTATGAGAGTATCTTTAATTACCATAGATCAGTGGTCGGCAAACTCATTAGTCAA
>NW_005302823.1:0-721 GCF_000412655.1 Myotis brandtii
AGCTCAAAAGGTTCGCCATCACTGGGCTAGAGGCTCTCGCAGTGGACAGTGCAGACAGAACCAGTCTGTCTTTGCAGAAGTTCTGTGGGCAGGTTGTCCTGTCAGTAGTGCTGTGAAATAAGAACAAGCACCTTGTGTTCTAACATCGCTTCTCAGTTGATTATAGCGCTGCCGTATGCACTGTAATTCATCTGCTCCCCGACAACTCTGGGTGACCGTTCCCATTTCACAGATTATGAAACTCATGCTCTATATGCACACACAGTCCTCCAGCCCCTCCATCTTATAGATAAATTATGTGGAAATGCATCAGGGTATATGATGAGTGTACATATGTCATTTTCAAGTTGGTGTTTCCACCTTCTTCTCCCCGTGGTCTCTTAGAGAAACCCACCCAGGAGCAGGCAACGCATTGGGGCTGGGAGCACTGAGTGAGACACCTGAGAAACCCATGCTCTGAAGAGCGACAGCTGTGCAGGAAAGCTGGCGAGCACCACCTGCCCCAGCAGCTGTCCATCCAGAGTGCGACCAGAGGGAGTGGACACTGGTTCCTCCCTTTGTCTGCTCCGTGTCCCTCCTGCTGCTGGGAGCTGCCTCCCTCCATGGGCTGACAGATCCTTTGAATCACATCATCCAGGCAGACAAGTCCAGGTGGAAGAAATGGGTGGTGAAAGACATGAGGAAGTCAGAGGAGCCAGGCCAGGCAGGCGCGGCCAGGCAG
>NW_005302824.1:0-721 GCF_000412655.1 Myotis brandtii
TTGGGCATTGAGTGAACGTGCTGGAGGGTGCCTGAGACAGGGGCGTGCGAACCACATGGGAAGCCCCAGATTCCACGGCGTACGTGGGACTCAGGAATGTGTCATTGTGGGGGGCCCCTCCCCCAGGGGACCAGCATGCACATCAAGGTCTGAGAACCACTGGCCTTGGGTGATAGGCACTAGAAATCGAGGCTGATGACAGCAGAGGTGCTCCGTAAGGACAGGCTCAGAGCTTCACGCAGCTCAGAACCCCCCACCCTGTGATCTGAGTTCAGGTTCTAAAGAAAGAGAAGTCACCGGGAACGCCAAGGAGCTGCACCGAGGCTGCTGACCAGGGGAAGCCCAGCCAGAGGCCTCCCGCTGCTGCAGGGACTCCCGGCCCAGCAGGACGAAGAGCCTTGGTGGCCAGCCCTCCGCCTCCTGCCTCCTGCATCAGCAGGGCAGGGCAGGGCTGCCACCCTGATACTTTTCTGATTTATCACTGTGGGTCCTACCCTGAGCCCTGCTCCCCGGCGCCCCACCCCGCCTGGGTTCCTGGCCCGAGTCCCCCCGCAGGGAGAGAGACCCACCCTAATTCAGAGGTGACTCATATTGGTCAACACTCCCCACCCCCAAAGCCATAGAGGGTGCCACCTCCGAGAGCACAGGGGACCCTCACTGCCTCCTCCTGGGGTCCACGTGCTGACCTCACCCAGACAACTCCACTCCTAGACCTCTGTTC
>NW_005302825.1:0-721 GCF_000412655.1 Myotis brandtii
TAAAAAAATAAATAAAAATAAAAACTTAGTATAAATTGGTTCTTCAGAGGAAATGTCAAATACAAACCAATGTCTTAGAAAATTGACAGATTATTTTATGAGTCATACCGCCAAAGACTTAACTCTACTTACTGATGTTTTTAAAGCATGATAACAGGAAATAATTATTATGCTAAAATAATTCATTTTCTATAATATGTCAAAACTTATTTTTAACTAATGGTGTAAGGGAAGGTGATATTAGCTTATTTACAGTGTTACAAACTAGCCCTTCTTCAATCATCAATTGTCCTGGTCTCCAAAATTTTCAGATATTTTAATGTTTGAACTAGGCCAATAAAGTAAACTCAATGTGCAGTCCTTCAAATAATAATTTCCCCCCATCACTGGAAGGGAAATGGAAAGTGTTATTTCAAAGGATTCAAATTTAAACAATGCGAATAATGTTATCTTTTTGATGAAACTTGTAGTTCACGCCAAATAAGTTGGACACATATTCATTTTATCTTCACTACCAGTATTAAATATAATCCTCAATTCAAGTATTGTTGAATTAAAAAAAGAATGAAAAAACTTTATTAAGCACAAATTAATCAAATGAGAAAAATAGTATAACAAGAGAAGAAAGAGAAAGTTTAACTTATTTAGGGAGAATGTGTATATGTATAGGTATCCATAGCAGATGGACAGATTCTAAGATAATTTGAAAACTGGACAGTAT
>NW_005302826.1:0-721 GCF_000412655.1 Myotis brandtii
CAATGATTCTCTCTCATCATTGACGTCTCTCTCTCTCCTTTCCCTTTCTCTCTGAAATCAAGTTAAAAATATGTCTATTAACAAGTATTTTCCTCTTTCAGTTCATTGCTTTCTCATCCCCTCACAGATCAGCCAAGACCCAGCCTCTATCAGCTGCACACACACAAAACAGTTCCTACGAAAGCATCCCCCTCCTCTCTTCCCTCACTGAAGGGTTTTAAAGTCTCCATGGTGACCATTACAATGCAGTGCAGGTTGACTGCATTTTTCAATATTTCCAAAATGAAAAGAGCTCTATTTTCATCGCTAATCAAGGAAAAACAATTATGACAGAAAACATTTAAAAAATGCAGAAAAGGGTTTTACGAAAACCAGCCTTATCATTTTAGTGACCACCTTCTGGACACATGGCCCTGTTTTTTAAGATCCCCACACAGATGAATTACACCTCTCCCAGGCGGGCGGGGCCCTGTCACTCTCAGTCCCTCTTCCACACCCAGGCCTAGTGTAGCCCAGGAATTTGGTAAACATTGCGAGGCATGACTTGAAGCAATGGAATAAGTGGATGTTATATTCACATTTACTGTTACACGAATAGGGTTGCATTCTATAATCAGCCAGGGGACCTGCATTTTTGCTTTTAAATTTTACAGACCTCATCTTTTTCGTTATCAATCTCAGCGAGAATGACAAGCAACGGGATCATGAAAATAAGGGTGAG
>NW_005302827.1:0-721 GCF_000412655.1 Myotis brandtii
TAAAAAATCAATAAAATATATTTTAAAAAAAGAATTCCCTTGGCCTTCTTAATTATGACACACATATTAATAATAGAATTAAAAATTGTGGTATATTTACACATTATAATTCCACAATCAGAAAATATATAAGATGTACCTCCATGCAACAACATGGATAAATCTCACAAAAATTAATGCTAAGGGAAATAAGACTACACAAAGGGAATGCATACTGTATGATTCCATCTCTATAAAGTTCAAAAGCAGTTGAAATGAATATATAATATTTAAAGTTGTTCATATCTGTCAGTGTCATGAAGAAGTGCATTAGAAAGTGATCAGAAATGGTTACATGGCAGGATTCAGGACTAGGAGAGCTGGTACTTTTATCTCTTGGCCAGAGCAGTAATTATATAGGTGTTTACTTTATAATAATTCATTAGACTGTGCACTCAAGTTTTATGCACTTTTAAGTATATGTCTTAGTGCACAATGAAAGGCTTAAAATTATTAAATGGAATAGATGTACAATGCCACGATCGATATTCAATAAATGACAGTTATGTACACCAAGACCTCAGATATACTCTGCCTGATTGAGAGTGTGTGAGCTCTGAGAATTTTTCTGGAATATATTAAAGAAATGTTTTAATACCCAAGTTTTATATTAATAAGAGTAGAAAATTCCATTTGGTAAACAGAGCAGCATAAGTAATATTTGAGTCACAAAAGCAAACTG
>NW_005302828.1:0-721 GCF_000412655.1 Myotis brandtii
CTAGAATCCATCAGACACATTAGAATCCAGCTGCATGGTATTTGGGCAAACTGCTCACTGTTCTGAGCCTTGTTGGTTTTTTTTCATTTGTCATAAGATGGCTTTGAGGATTAAATTAGACAAAGTATGTGAAATGGCTTGTGCAGGGGTGTTCAATAAATGATCTCATTCTTCTCCAAACGGATCCCTTGCAGCTGTTGGACGTTAGCAATGGGTTGTTGTCAGTGAACAGAAAAGGGCCAGTTGTGTGCAGCCAGCCTGAGTTGTCTAAGGGCTAATTATCTGGTTTATAGATAAACTAAGAACCGTCTGCTCTTGCTGCCCAGCGTGGTGGCCAATGCTTTAACCAGTCCCCAGCAGCTATGGTGCCAGGTGAAGAGGGCAGGTGAACATTTTATTCTGATTCAGTAAATATTTCTAGAAGATTGGAAGGCTCAGGAAAGAAATGGGCATGGATAGGAAGAGATTTTCTTTAAACTGATTTTCTTAGTTTTACCAACTTTCTATAAATTGTGTGTGTGTGGGGGGGATGAAATGTCTATAAAATTAAATTCTGCTATAAAACACATAAAGAAATTCTACCTGTTCTATCTGAAGGAGAAAGTGTCAGGTTACCAGAGTGCAGTTCTTGAAACCATTTTAAATTTTCTGATTTTTAAAAAAACTTTATTGTTGCCCTGGCCAGCTTGGCTCAGTGGATGGAGTGTCAGCCTGCGGACTG
>NW_005302829.1:0-721 GCF_000412655.1 Myotis brandtii
TAAATATATACAAATAACAGGAATATTGCCAGTAAATGTTTAACAATAGGCTCCTTGGGGAAAAATATTTAAAGCCTATATTTGTAGCATTCACCAATTTCCAATGCATAAATACTCCTGCCATAGTCAATTTAAAGCTACTGTCAAAGACACGGGCCATGGACTGGGTAAGAGGTGTACATACACCCGTAGTGGATATCCTGACTGTTCAAGCCAGCTTCCTCACACCACTGCAGCCTGAATTTACTGTGCTGGCATTCATAGAGTAAGCCCTGGACACCCTTGAGCATTAAATGTTATAATATTTCTTTCTTTATACCGCTTTTGCTTCTGTCCTGCTTTTACATTATTCTACAGGAGTCCCCCTTATCTGCAGGGTATATGTTCCAAGGCCCCAGTGCATGTCAAACCTCTGGAAGTACCGAGCCCTATAGGTACATTGTGTGTGTGTTTTCCTATGCATACATACCTTTCCACTTAAAGGAAGCCCTTTGCGGCTTCTCTTTGGCACATCTCAATGCCCAGCATCACTACTCTGGTGCTCTGGGGCCCTCATTAAGTAAAATAAGGGTTACGTGAACACAAGTACCATGGTACCGTGACAGTGGATCTGATAACCTAGACCGGAGTATACACAGCACCAATACGCTAGTCAAAGGGATGATTCATGTCCTGACTGGGACAGACAGGAGGGCACAAGATTCCATCATGGCACTCATAC
>NW_005302830.1:0-721 GCF_000412655.1 Myotis brandtii
TCCTCTGCCCCCTTCCCCCATCCACGAACACCACACTGTCCCTGTCAACTCTCTTTAAAACATATCTGGAATCTGACCACTCCCTACCACCTCTTTGCTACCATCCCCATCTAAGCCACAGTCATCTTGGCTGGACTATGGCAGCAGCCTTCTAAAGGTCTTCCTGCTTCAGCCCTTGCCACTACACGCTCTTTGAAAAACTGAACCTAAAATGATCCTTACAATGTAGAAGTCATATCTAGTCACTCTGCTCAAACTCCTCTAATGGCTTCTTACTTCTTTCAGGAAAATAACAATATTCTCACCTTCACCCGAATGCCTTATACAATCATCTCCATGTCCCATTTACCTTTTGGTTTTTTTACTAGTACTTAATTGAATTTATTGGAGTGACATCGGTTCACAAAACCATACAGGTTTTGCTACCGGAGATAGGAGGAGACCTCAGTGTCAGGCATATTCTCTGCCTTTCTCCTGTGCTCAGTACTTTTCCATTTGGCCCTGCTTGGGGCTCTTGCCTTCCCTGCAGTTTTCCTATAATTCTCATTCAGATTTTGTAAGATATGACTAAAGGTTTTTAGTTTCTAGTAAACTGCTTACACCCAGCCTCTAGCCTGCACCCAGTCCCACCTGTTGCCCTGACCTGCACAGGAGATATAAATAGCCTGCTCTCCCTACTAGATGTACTGGTCTCAGCCCACTGTGAGAGAATGTAATAAAA
>NW_005302831.1:0-721 GCF_000412655.1 Myotis brandtii
GGAAATTTTGATGCAAAAGGTGGCAGTTGTGCAGAAAGTAGAATAATGGGTAGGGCTTGAATGGGTGGAGCTGGAGGCTAGAGAGGCAGATAAATATTTTTAAAGATTTGTTGGTCTTTTTAAAAAATGACCTTATTGTACAATAGAAGTTTCTGATCAAGGATTGAGATTGGAGATGGGTAATCCTCTGATCTGCCACTAGGTATTTTAGAAACTTGCCAAGTGCCTGTATATGCTCTCAGGTGGCCTAATCTTTGTGGTCCAAGTGTGGTAGTTGCCACCAGGGACATTGGAAATGATAGAATAATTTGGCAGCAACCTCACCAGCTCTCCATCTGCAGTGATGGTCTGTAGCACTGGGTTGGGTGTGTTTCCATGGATGTGGAGAAAGGGGAAAATCAACTTGGTAACCATCCCTAAAGATATGTCAGCTGGAAGATTTTCAACCGAATGGTGAAACAGTCAAACACAGAAACATCCTTTCTGTATACAGATTTTGCTAAGTGCTTTGAAGTACATAGGGAATAAGAGAAAGCAAATAACATTAGACCGTCCCCAAAAACTGTTGTATGCGTTTTGGGCATTATACCATCCAAATTTGAGTGTGGACTTAATCTCCAGTCTGCACCCTGTAAAATTCACATTAGTGATGCCAATTGGAACGAAGACCTAGGCTCAGACTGCCGGATTAATAATGGAATAAGGTGTATACTCCACTCAG
>NW_005302832.1:0-721 GCF_000412655.1 Myotis brandtii
CCAGCCAGCTGTTAAAATTCATTAGCACCACTTGGGTGGATAGAGAGAAAGGATGCATGACTGTGTCACGGAGGCACAGAAGCAATCCTGAACTGCCAGCTTCTCGTCGTCTTGTTAAATTAATTGCAAGTGTCTTGTGGTTTAAGCTCTTGCTACTTAAAAAATTTGGTTGGTGAACTAGCAGTACTAGTGTCACCAGGGAGCTTGTTACAAATGCAGACACTCCGGCCCCACTCCAGACCTGCTGCATCAGAATCTGCATTTGAACAAGCATTCCGGTTAAATATATGAAAACTAGTTTTTGAGCTCTGGGTTAAGTCACTACCTTTCAAACATCAGTGGGCATCAGATTCAGCTGAGCACTTGTTTAAACACAGGTCTCGGGGCCCAACCTTTGCATTTCTGATTCAGGTCTAAGGCAGCCCAAGAGTCTCAATTTTTAACAAGTTCCCAGAGGACGGCCATTCTGGGACCGTGTTTTGAGAATCTCGGGTGATTTATCTGTCCTTGGCTGCATTTTCCTTTTCTTGTACCTGAATGCCTCCTCATTGACCCAGGCAGAACCAGGCGGGCGGGTGAGTGTTCAACAATCAGCTCACCTGTTTAAGAAAAACACAGCCTTGATTTGTAGTTCTTGCCCATTTCCCATGGTGTAAATGTTCCCCTTGGCCAGTTTCAAGGTATCACCGAATGCAGAGTTGAGCAGAGACATGCACAGGCA
>NW_005302833.1:0-721 GCF_000412655.1 Myotis brandtii
TCTTTTTCCAATATTTTTTTAGCAGTACATTTTTCTTTTTTTTAATTTTCTGCCACATGTGACCAACTTGGTTTGGGTTTGGTCTGTTTAATAAAATAACGTTAGAGTGCTTCAGTTTCACAAGAAGCTTGCACGTACAGGACGACTGTATGAAAATCCTGCTTGAACTGTATCACGTATAAATTTTCACTTCAAAGCAAATGGAATGCAAGATGAAGATGTGGAAAGAATTCCCTCATCCATAAATATTTCATAAGCTTTGGGGCTCATGGTTGTCAAGTGGCAAACTTACAATATTCTGTATTTATAAATAAAAAGCACAGGTTTCATGCAATTTGTGTGAAAAACTACTTAACTTAACAATTATATTCCTTATGCTACTGGCTATGGTCCCTGAGCAATTGTTTATTATAAAGACTTAGAAGTACGTACAGGGAAGTGTCATAGGCACTCTGTTTGATAACAAGTGATTTCGTAACACTTGGAGTGTAGGAGACACTCCTGCGCCACAATTATGCAGCTTCCCTGACTCAACAATAGGGCCATTGCATCAGAATCTCCCAGGTGGGGCCCAGGCATGTAGACTGATAAACCTCCAGATGCGTTTTTCAAGATAAGTTGATAAGCACTACACAGGCGTGGGAAGCCATGCTTTTGTTCCCCTCTTTTTTAGCTTTTATTTTGGAATAATATTTGATTTATAGGAAAGTTGTTAAAATAG
>NW_005302834.1:0-721 GCF_000412655.1 Myotis brandtii
CTATTTTAAGTAACCCAGAGGAATAAGGCTAATTTTTTATATAATTATTTAAGACTGGGTTAGAGAATTCTCTTTTTCTTGATTCTTTTCTTCTGTTGTGTTTTCAAGAGGAGAAAGGTGAACCCTTTTGAAGGAGTTCTGAGTGTGTGGACTGGAAGCAGTTCTAAAAATGTTGGATCTAACCCCTGAGGTTAGTGGTGGTTGTGTTGAGGGAGGGGAGAGGGCCTAGTCTCCTCTGGTTGCTGCTGGTGGTAGATTTCTTGAGATAACCCGAGAAAACGAATTTTCTGTCACTCGCATGGGAGAACTAGTGATTTTTATTTGTGTGGAGTTAAATCTCTGGGCTTCCGAAATCCTATGTCCCTTAGTCCAATCACAGAAGAAGTGTCACTGGGGTTTCAGCAGAGCTAAAGTCAGAGCCAGCGTCCAAAGTTTCCATTCCATGTCGACACAGTCCAATACAGCTTGAGGCCAGCTTAGCTTGTGTTTCCTGCTGCAGTCACTCCTCCATTGTGTGTGGGGCCTGCATGGCTGTGGGCCATACAGGTGAATACAAGGAAAGACAAGAGTGAGCCAAGAGCACATGAGTTAGCTAAAATGAGAGAACCCTGCAATGCATTACAACATATTGATACAATTATCTCTGTATTTTTTTCAAGGAAGATGAATAAAACTGTATGCACATATGTGTAAGTTTGTTTGGGTTGTCTGCACAGCAACT
>NW_005302835.1:0-721 GCF_000412655.1 Myotis brandtii
TGGACTCATCAAACACGGAAGCCTTGTCCTTCTCAGGCTCTGACCTGGGGAGCAGGTGTTCCGGTCGGAGCTGGACCTGGAGAGGTCTTACTTCCTAACCCAAGCAGCAAGTGCCAAGTGCTTCTAAACGCTCACAGTCCCTCCCTGAGGACAATTCTGGGGTGAGGAGGACCATTTTCAGCACTTTGCTGAATTTCTAGTAATGTTTTTACTGGCCTCCTGGGTTGGGGTCCCCCAGGCAATAGTCCTGCAGGCTGGCCCCTTGGTCTGGCCCTGGCTGAGGACTGACTTGATGCTCAGGCTCATCTGCTCCCCTGCCCTCTTTGTGGGCTGAGATTGGGAGAGGACACGAGCCGACTGACACTATCTGGCCAGTAAGTGCTCTTAGAATCGCAGGGTCAGTGACTGGTGGAGAGGTCGGGAGCCTGGCTGGCCATTCGCGAGAGCTTTAGTGTTTCCTTCTCTTTTGCAGAGTTTTTCGCTGAACTTCACGCTGCCGGCCAACACGGTAAGTCCAGCAGCCCCATGCACCAGGTGCCACCGCAGACCCTCCCCAGGCCTCCGGAGCACCAGCACGTACACCTCACCTGCAGGCACTTGGCTCTTCAAAGGCCCAATCAGGAGCTGGGGGCTGCTGACATTTTTTCAAGGCTGAACATTGTAAATACACCGTTTGAAAAGAAAAAACATCCAGGGTTGTTTCTGACCAGTAGTGCTGCTG
>NW_005302836.1:0-721 GCF_000412655.1 Myotis brandtii
CCACCAGTGCACGAATTCATGCACCAGGCCTCTAGTTAATTCATAAAAACTATTTTGTTTTCTTTCTATAATTCCACACTCATGAAATAATCCTTTAGAATTAAACTGAGGTTCCTGACTGAGAAGTGAGTAGGTAATATGTGTTTGTTCAACCGAGTAATTCATGAATATTTTGGACCTAGAATTATTTTATTAAATTGTAGAGCAAGAGAGAAAGAAAGAACATGCCATATTTGTGAGTATTTGAAACACGAAATACAAAATATAAATTAATGAGGAACACACACATAGTCCTTTGAAAACTGGCTATAATATAAAGAACATTTCAGAGAAAATATGTGTGTGAGTGTATATCTTTATTTACCAGTCTGTGTATAAACACATATCAATCAAGAAAAGGAAACAAGAAAATCTCCTACATTTTAAAATTATATTGGCTTTCTTTGCAGACAAGAGTATTATGTGAATTTGTGCAGTCTGAGCTGACTTTTTACAGTCTGATCAATGCCAGACAAGCTGGGGATCAGAAGCAATAGAGCATGAAGAAGACACTGTACTCATTAATTGGCCGATTTTAATCGAGCACCTTCTCTGTTTTAGAATTATTCTAAGCTAATAACACGGTAGTAGTAGGGAGCAAAACAGAAAAAGTCCCTGCACTTTTTTGACTTTCGAGTAGACAGGGCAGGCAGTAATAAACAAATCCATTAAAATCTATAAG
>NW_005302837.1:0-721 GCF_000412655.1 Myotis brandtii
TTCAGTTCCCACTGCAACACTAAGGGAAGTGACAACAAAAAGGAAAATTGTATAAGATCTCATCTCCACATTTTAAAAAATGAATTGTAAATAGGATGAGCTTTGTCCTGGCATTTCTTTTTTAATTTAATATTTATTGTTGACAGTTTTACAGATGTCCCCCATTTTCCCCTCTTTTGCCCCCCTATATTAGTATTGCTTTGTGGAAAAAGGCAAAATATCCTTAGCTTATTCAGTAGTTGGATTGTATAAGAATAAAAAATGGGTTAAATTAAGTCTGAGTAGCTTCCTCCTCCTGGCCCTGATCTGATGGCTGTGAGTCAGCGCAGATACCAGGGTTAAACACTGTCTCTACGGCTTATTAGCTGGATGGCCTGGGAAAGTTACATGGTCTCTCTGTAAAATAGGGACAATAATAGAACTGAGCTCATAGAGTTATTGAAGTATTAACTTGAATAATATAAAACTATCAGCTATGAATTGTACCATGACACATAATCTAATTATTTCTTCATCTGCCAGATACAAAGACTGGCAGGAAGTCTGGTATTAGTCAATTTGAGGGACCTTGCTCCCTCCTCCTGGATTATGTAAGAAGCCTGGTTTTATGTGACCCAGGATGGTGGGGTCGGGACATGCCCTCTGTGGTCACCATGATTGTGTTTCTCCTTGACCAGGCCTGTGTGATGCCCTTGAAGATGAGCAGTTCCACTGGTTGAAA
>NW_005302838.1:0-721 GCF_000412655.1 Myotis brandtii
GGATAGAGGAAGAATCCTAGCGGGTATGAGATTCAGAAAAATCCCCAGCTTCAGCTTGAGTTTCAGTGTGGCTATGAATTATGTCTTAGACTTTGCCAGACACAATGCAAGGTTATAATACCTTGAGCCAGAAACTCATTCACGCAAAGCTGCCCTGGAAGGATAGGCATTCCCTGGCTTGCCAGCTGTCTGCATAGGAAGGAAAAGCAGCTCCAGGTGTTCTTAGAGGTCCTCCAAAGAGAGGCTAGGGTGCAGGTCCTTAAGCATGAGGACACAGAAGCCAGCCCAGAGGCACAGTGAAATGGTAAAAGACATCTGAAGGGACCTGGGTGGTACAAACAGAATTCTCCTCATAGTAACCTCAGTCCTGAAGCCTCGTCAATCCCATGTGCCCCTCTAGGTACACTGAGCATGCTCTATTCCTTACCCCTCTGTACATGGTGGAGGCCAGTAGGTCTAATGGGTTTCATTTACTTTAGACAGAGAATACCCTCTCCAACTCCCTTCAGGCTCCACTCTGCCCCAATTATTATACTGGATGCTTCCTGCCTTTCCAGTTCAGTCATTTAACCAGATTACATTCCAGTGTTAAGCATGCTTGATCAAATTTTCCTAGAAATTTGGTATCCTTGATTTTTACATTTCATTTTTTGCTTTTGGTGAGTTACTCCTGGGTCTTTCTTCTTTCCTGAGATATACTCAACATTGAGCTCAGATATTG
>NW_005302839.1:0-721 GCF_000412655.1 Myotis brandtii
TCATTTCCTTGTGGATGTTGCTCTGAGGGCCTCGGTTCCCTCCTGGTTGTTGGCCAGAGGCTACCCTCAGGTCCTTGACATGTGAGCCTCTGTATAGGGCAGCTTGTTTCATCAGAGCCAGCAAGGAAGAGAACTAATAAGAGAGTTGCCTAGCGTGATGGAAGTGATGACCTTACGTGATATATTCATGGAAATGACATCCCATTACTTTCATTGTGTTCTAATGGTTAGAAGCAAGTCGTAGATTCCTACTCCCTGCCCCTGCCCCCTACTCAGGAGGAGGAGATCACTTGGGGCAACAATACCAGGAAGCACAGATGCACTGGGCGCACCTTAGAGGCCACCTGTCCCAAGCTTCGTATTGTCCGCCCCCTACCCTTCCCGCAAGGTTCCAGGCACCTCAATTTCTACTGCTCTCAAATGGAACTCACTACTCTCCCCTTGCCCCAAACCTGTTTCTCAACCTGTCTTCCTGTCCCGGTCAGTAGCCCCATAGGCATCCAGTCATTTAGTCTAGAAACCCAGATATCATTTCAACACCTCCTCCCGAGAGCTAATGGTGTGCTGGGCTGTGTGGAGTCTTTCATGCCATTCTCTGCTTTCCGTTCATGCTGACATGGCTTTCAGTCAGGTCTCGCTTTGGCCGGGGCCATTGTATTAGTTTTCTTTTATTTTTTTTTTAAATTAAAGATATTTTATTGATTTTTACAGGAGGAAGGGA
>NW_005302840.1:0-721 GCF_000412655.1 Myotis brandtii
CATGGTATTGCATTCTTAAACTATGGGATCTGTCACTGACTCCAGGTAGGTAGTGTCATAACTGAATTGAATTGAATGGACTTGAAGGACACCCAGTTGGTGTCAGACAATCAGAATTGGTTGGAGGAAAAAACCCTGTAGTCAACCTCAACAGTGCCAAAATACAGGTACAGCAACAGAATTTGGGGTGGAAGAAAGGGAAAAAGATGTTAACAAATGTTAGCTGTGCTAAGACCCCCATATTACAATATGGGGTGCTAAGAGACGTGATTGATAAACAAGTAATCAGAATGTTATTATACTACTTGAAGTAACAAAAATAACCAAGAGAAGAACTAAAATAGAAATGAATCTAGATATACCTATATTAGAAGGTGGGAATTATACAAGAGAACTGAATACTCATTTGTTATAGCTGAAAGTCCACGGATGATGTAAATTAAGAATTGGCAGTAGAGACATATTATATGTAGTCAATTCTCATTATTCATGGGAGTATGTTCCATAAAGTAGCCACAAACACTGAATTAGCCAATGTTGCTGCTAGGGGAAATATGTACACACACAACATATCTCACATAGATTACAATCTTAAATCTCAAAACAACTCATTCTGGTAGATTCTATATTTAAAAAATTTCTGAGGTTCAGAAGCGTTAAGTGGCTGACCTGAGGCCACCCCATTAATAGGTGCCAGAGTTGGGATTCAAACTCCTGTCTA
>NW_005302841.1:0-721 GCF_000412655.1 Myotis brandtii
CAGACCAATAAAGCCGTGGCCAAGGGGGACTTCCACCAGGCCAGCACCAGCTCTCGGCGGGCCTTGTTCCTGGCTGTGCTCTCCATCACCATCGGAACTGGCATCTACGTGGGCGTGGCCGTGGCCCTCATTGCCTACCTCTCCAAGAACAATCACCTATGAGCTTCTTCCACGCACGAAGGAGAAGAACTCGGGGCCAGTGTTGTGCCCACGCAGAGCGAGCAGGGCTAGCAGGGGAGAAACACCTGTGTGACGCTGTGTAGTATAAATTATTGCCAAACAACTCCATAACACCCTGAAATTTTCTACTCATCGATTTGTTTTGTTCTTACCCTTTATTTTCACAACACGTTGTAGAACAGGAGACAGATGGGCACTGCTAACCCTTCCAAGTGGAAGCTCCAAAGATCCTTACCCCGAGGCTGTCTGGATGGGTTCTGGTGGACTAGCGGCAGTGCAGCTCTCTCGGCAGCCTGCCAGGGTCTGGAAAGCCATAGCACTAGCAATATACAAATAGTAAAACTGTGTTTATTTTTTATGGGATATGGTGCAATAGGCAGAAGGCCGGGGACGTGTCACTCTTCTGTCTGTTGTCCTGCTTGACTCCTGTGTCATTTCCTTCCCCGTGGAAAGGAAACAGGGCTGATCAGAAAGACAGACAAAGCTGCTGGCAGGAACCCTGCTCTCCCTGGTCTTCAATGGGTGCAGCCTAAGAATGTCA
>NW_005302842.1:0-721 GCF_000412655.1 Myotis brandtii
CCAGCGGTCGCCAACCTTTCCGACCTCACGGACCACCGGTTGGCGACCGCTGTATTCATCAACATAGGAATCCTTGAAAGTTTTATTAAAAACTATCAAATTCATTATAGGTGTGGTTGGGTGTGGTTAGGTGTGATGCTTATTTTAGGCAATCCCTGCCATAGAAAAATGCAGGTATAGATTTCACTAGCAACAATTTTGATTAAGCATTTAGTACCTTTAAGAAGTGGCCTTACTATTTTTAAAGGCGATGTCTTCAATGTTTCTTTTAAAATTAGTGGCAAATGTGCAATGACATAGACATAGTCACACTTGCTATTAACAATAAAATGCTGTCCCTTAGACTTGAGAGGGTTCCTTTGTTTCTGAATTACCCACAAGTATTCGTAGGGCTAACATCCTCAAAGGGTGAAACCAGGTCAGGAGAAACCCAGATGTTTCTGAATTTGAGGGGAGCGTTCGTATTTGAGTACTACATTGGCGAGCAAATGAACAGTGAGTTCCAGTGCGGTCCCCTCAAAGCTTGGTGTGTCCCCCTTTTATGCAATCAGGTCTTGCATGTATTCCGCTCAGAAGAACTTGTAAGATGATGAGGTGAAGGAGCGATGATCGAGTTGAAAAAAAGCTGTATTTTAGGCCGGACCCGTGACAGCCCAGCCATTTCTGCCCGGGCTGCTGGGTGAATTATGCAAGAGGCAGGTCCCCCTCGTGTTTCATCTCG
>NW_005302843.1:0-721 GCF_000412655.1 Myotis brandtii
AGATTGAAGCTAGAAGCAAATATGAGACTCCAGCTGTAAGGAGATTTGCAAAAAGGCAAAACAATGCCACTCTCCTTAACTTCTTTGTTTTACAAAATATAGCTGTTTTCATGAAAATAGGTTCTTTATTCTAACATATGATGAGGCTAGTTGTTGCTATTTTAAAAATGAATTCATTAAAAATAGTTTTTAAATGTCTCAATTTCAGCTTCTAAGATGTGGTGCCTGGACCAGCAGCCCCAGAGCGTGTGAGAAATGCAGATGCCCAGGCCCCTCCCCGGACCTATTGACTGAGAAGCTCTGCAGGAGGGGCCAGCAATCAGGGTTTGAGATGCCCTTCAGGTGATGCTCACGCTCACAGAAGCCATCCCTCATCATTTCTCCAAGGGGAGCGAGACACATGGCCATCCCGAGTGCTCTGAATGCAAGTCTGTCTCAAGCAATCGCAGCTTCCATTCTGGGTGGTGGACCTGTCAGTCTGCTTGGGCTGCCATAACAAAACCACAGGCTGGTGGCTCACACAGCAGAAGTTCATTTTCCCACCGCACTCAAGGAGAGACATCTGAGATCGAGGTGTCGGCAGGTTTGTTTTCTTCTGCGGTCTCTCCCCTTGGCTTGCAGATGTCACCTGGTCTCACCTTCTTGCTGTGTCACCTGACCTTTCCTCTGTGCATCCTGAAAACCATTTTTTGGTTTTCATTTAGCAAGTGACTAATTCAGT
>NW_005302844.1:0-721 GCF_000412655.1 Myotis brandtii
GGTTCATTAATTAATGTGAAGTGGACAGAAGACACATTAGGAAGGGAGAGTTCAGCACTTGTGTCTTCTACCCAGAGCTCTTCCCTCGTGGCTGCTCCTACATCTCCTTCAAGTCTTTGCCCAAATGTCATCTCACTGAGACCTTCCCTAATTCTCCTGTTTAAAACTATAACCACTTGCACTCCTTTTCCATCCACATACTCTATTTCCATCACAGCACTTATCACCAAATGTTTCTCATTTACATTTGTTTACATTCTCTCATTCCACATAAATGGCGTGAGAGCAAGAATTTATGTTGTGGTCATAGCTCCAGTGCCTAAAATAGTGTCCATGCAGAGGATGTCCTGAAAACCAAGTCAAAGAGACGCATCAAGAGGAAGGCCTATGAATTGTGTCACATGAGAGGTCAGATGACATGAGGACAGAGAACTGACAGGGGCAATTTCAAATGAGCTGTGTGAAAAAATATCTGATTGATGTGGGTAAAAGCATTAATGGGTAGTAAGGAAGTAAAGTTTGCAATATAACAGCCCTTCTAAGGAGGCTTGCTATATAGATAAATGGGATCATAGCTGGGGAGATGTGTTTGCTTTGGGATGGGAGATAATATAGAATATTTGTATAAAGATGAGAATGTTTGAGTAGAGAGGGGGAAAGTTGGTAATTCAAAATAAGGGGAATAGTGAGTAAAGCAATGCTCTTAAGAAGTCCAGAGGTG
>NW_005302845.1:0-721 GCF_000412655.1 Myotis brandtii
GGATTCTCTTTCCTTTTCCCTTTACAAACTCTCCGACACTGAGAACCAGGGTCTTAAGGGCAACTCATTCCAGGAATTCCCTGCAGGGTCCCGAGAACCTGGAGCTGGCGTTAAAGAGACCATTAAGAGCAGAGCGACGCTCGGCCCCCTGGAGTGCCCGGCGATTTGTGTTCACGTTTACAGGGAGGTAATATGTTATCTGCGTGGACTCCAGACGCCGAAACGTCTATAAATTCACACCTAGTTAACCTCCTTCTGCTCCTTCCTTTCTTTACTTATTAAGTCAATTCAACACCTGGTCTATTATCACACGTAACATTCTTCCAATAATTTTACCCACAAGCCCTGTAAAAGGAAAATGAAAAAAATGAAGGACTTGCCGAATTCTCATTTACTAGGAGGAACCTTGGTAGACTTCAGAGGTGGTGCTGGATGAGGTAAGTGACAAACACGTGAAAGAAAACGACCTTGTTGCCTTTTGTCCTCCGGAGTTAATGCCAATTGCGGGGGAGGGGATGGGTTCAAGGGCTGAGCTCTTTCCCTAGAAAGTCACGGGCCACGGCTAAGGATTTCCAGGAGACAAGCGTGTGTGTGCACACGGACAAAGCTCATCCACAAGGCACATGTACTGCTTAACAGACTGTGCATACATCGCATAATTACCTATTGCTCAAGATTCTTAAGCAAGAGTTCCCAACAAGTCCTAAGATCCAGCCCCTCC
>NW_005302846.1:0-721 GCF_000412655.1 Myotis brandtii
AGGCATGGGGAACGGGAAGCTGAGCCTGGGGGCACGGAGGCCTGGGGAGGTACCTGAAGTGTGGCGGGGGGCGGGGTCTGAGCCAGGTGTGAGGAGGCCCATGCTGTCCCCTGGGCAGGGGCACAGCAGAAGGGGCACCAGGGGCTCTCTCTCTCAGAAGCCAGGGCCCCAGGGTCCAGCTGGGTGGCTCTGGCCCAGGGGATGGCACCCATCACGCCCCTCTCGGTCACCAATGTCTCACCGAGAGGTGCTGCGCGCTCCCTGTGGGAGGAGGCACAGGGGCCTCCAGAGGCGCCGCTTCTGAAGGTCACAGCAGCGGTTGGACGGAGCCCAGGCCTCCTCAGCCGCCACATTTGAAGTCTGCCCTGAGCACGCCTGGCTGCGACGTGTCCCCGAGTCAAAAGGCAGCGCCTCGCTGTCCTTTAAAGTCTCTGCACCCCCCTCCCCCACCGACATGTGGGAGCTGGGGGGTGGGGGGGGGCAGGAGGACACGGCTGAGGCTGCAAGTTCCTCCCTCACTCTCCTTGCAGCGTGAGCGCCTGGAGGGCAGGGCTGTGTCCCTGTGCCGTCCCAGAGCCCAGGTGTCTGGCGACTCAGCAAACAGTGCTGACGATGCCGCCCAGCCCCGGGCACCCCCACGCCTCCTGTCTCACCAACCCAAGGGCAGTGGAAACCACACGCCGGGTTTCCACAAGGCAACCCAACCGAAGGCAATGAGAAC
>NW_005302847.1:0-721 GCF_000412655.1 Myotis brandtii
AGAAGAATTTCCAGGTATGATCTCTGATCTCCAATTATCAGAAGTTGGGCAGATGAGGAGACAGCAAAGGGTACTGAGAAACAGTAGCCAGTGAGGTAGAGGGAGATCCAGGCATGTGTGATGACTTGTACACCAAGCAAAGAGGCATTTACAAGGGAAAAGGAGATTACATTGTCAACTGCTGCTAAGTCAAATAAGATAAGGACTTGGAATTGACCATCAGATTTAGCAATGTGGAGGTCATTGTTGATCCGGACAAGAGCCATTTCTATGAAGAACTTGGGGTAAAAACCTGACCAAAATGGGTTTTTGAATGTAAGGGGAGAATTTGGATAAGTACACATAACCCTTTAAAAGTTTCTTACCCACAAGGCAAGGAAAGCAAAGAGTGTATCACCTCAATACAGGTAGGTGGGTAAAAATGAACATGGGAATCTGAAGACTCTCTCCTCTGGTTCTTTATTTTTCACAGTGAAACATGAAGCAATATAATCATGTGAGAGTGTGGACAGTGGAGTCAGGGTTAGATATTTGCTGACAGAGGGGAAAATACAATATTATCTAAAGAGTGAGAGAGACTGAATGGGTTGGGGGTGTACAGGATTCCAGGAGAGTATTATGGGCCACTTGAAGTCAGTGAGCATGAATTAAGTGAAATCAATCAGCAATGGTATGTTTTCCTGCTATGTTCAGTTGTAGGAGAAGAGGTAAGAGTGGGTGG
>NW_005302848.1:0-721 GCF_000412655.1 Myotis brandtii
CCATGGGTACTCATCCTGGAGCTTGGGAAGGAGGAGATGTGGGGCTGGACGAGACCATCTGGGGAACCTGTGCCTGGGGGCTGGACAGAAAGGTCCGCAGAGGGATAGAGAGGCATCAGTTCCTGGGAGGACTGAGATGCTAAGGCTCCTGGGGAAGCCTTTGAGATGTTGCCTGGCTGAGAGAGGGAACAGCTGGAGGAGAGGCGGCAGCCATGCCTCAGAACTGTTCTGGGCTTGTGTATGTTCGAACAGTCTGGCCAGAGGAAGCGGCAGTGGGTGGATCTGCTGAGTAGAGAACTTCCAGATTCCAGACTTACCTGGCAGCCGCCGCGGCACTGGCAGATCAGGCAGTGGTGGCTGCCGGCGTTTGCCAGCGAACAGGGACTGGCCACCAGCACTTCCCCTTCCTGTGGGATTCCACTGCCTTGGGATGCTTCAACCACATGTTTCTGGTTCTTTCTCCCTCCTTCACCAGAAGAACTGGGAAGCGGACACAGAGCAGAGTGGGCCGACTGAGGTTCTCCACTTTCTTCACCCACAGACAAAAGTGACTGGGTATTATCAGCCCCTCCCCATTACCTGAAATTCCCTCATCTCCTCGCTGCCCCAGCCCCAGCCCCGATCTTAGTCTGGGCTCCTGGGATTTCTGGGACTGCCTCCTTGTGTGACTGGTCTCTCTGCCTTTAGCTTGGCCATCCCACCCACCCACCCCCTTCCCCAG
>NW_005302849.1:0-721 GCF_000412655.1 Myotis brandtii
TAACACATACCACCCTATTTTTAGGCGGAAGGGGGATACCTCATTCCCTGCAGCAGGATCCTCCACGGAACACTCTCTCCAAGGCCTCAGGACACATACCTGGCCACCGTCACAGTGACCCCTCCTATCAGACTGGGCCGCCTAAGCCTGGCCAGAGCAGGTTCCTGCAACACCCGGCCTCAATGACTCCTCATGGCATAAGGCTTTCTGTAAAAAAAAGCTGGAATCTGGAGTATCCCTCCTGTCAAGATGAAAGACCAGCCAAAGGAGGGGCTGGTCTAGGGCTTTGGGACATATCATGGCAACGCCAGGACAGACCACAGGTGCCCCAGGCCCACTGGTGCTCTAGTCAAGGCAACCTCCTTCCAAATTGCTGTCCTTTTCCGTGAAGCTAAATCTGTTCATCCACCCCATGGACACCAGGCCCTGGGGCCCTTTGTAGAGGCAGCAAATGATCTGGCATCCGTCTATGGAGTCGCTTCCCTCTGGCTCCAGGAGGCCAGCCCAGCCCACAGCTGCCTCCTCCTCTCCACCCCAACCAGGTCTGTCCAAAACCACCATGCCAGTCCTACTGTACCCCTTCCAAGGTAGGTACATTCTTGAGTGAAAACCTCAACTCATACCGTATCACAGAGGACCACAGGATGTTCACACGCATGACACGGTCCACGGACAGAGACCCCTGTCATGCACACATTGTCCACAGAGATGCACCCGTCAC
>NW_005302850.1:0-721 GCF_000412655.1 Myotis brandtii
AAACTTGGTAGGTGAAAGAAAGCACATATTTATTCTCGTATAATTCTGGTCAGAATTCCAAAATGGATCTCACTGTGCTAAGATCAAGGTTTTGGAAGGACAGCATTCTTTCTGGAGACTCTAGATGAGATCCACTTCCTTGCCTTCTCCAGCTTCTAAAGGCCACCTGCACACCTAGGCTCATGGCGCCATCCCCCATCTTCAAAGCCAGCAGCAAAGCGTCCCTGGAATGCAACCCCACCGACTCCTTCCTGTAAGGACCCTGGATACTCTGCCCATCACACTGGCCAGGTGCCCTTTGCCATGTAAAGTAACATTCACATGAACCCCGGGGATTAGGCTGTGGGCACCTTTGGGGGTGATGGTTAGCCTACCACACCCAGCTCCGGGGGGCTGAGCTCATGCAGGAACACTGCTGGACAAGGGAAGGATTGGCAGCTCTTGCTCCACCTCTTGCCAGGCTGAGCTCTGCAACCCAGGTGATCTCCTTACCTCTGAAAGTGCCTGTCCTTCACACCCTGTTGGCAGGGGCTGCTTTCTGCTTGCTCCTCAACAGCCAATTTATTTCCGCTCTGCGCGTGTGTCTGCTTCTGCAGGGTAGAAGGCAGTATGGCTCTTTATCTCCTCCATGGCACTAGCTAGTATAGGGCCCTGCAAGAGACAAATATTAAATATTTTAAAATGGCCCGGCCGGCGTGGCTCAGTGGATAGAGCGTCAGCC
>NW_005302851.1:0-721 GCF_000412655.1 Myotis brandtii
TAAATTCTGAGGAAGGGAATGTTTCTCTCTAATCAGAGGACCTGTGGTTTCAAGAGACTGAGGTGAACTCCCATGGCTTTTCTATTCTCTGTCCTCCTACCTCTCAGTTGAAAAATGGATAAACCTGTGGAAAGTGTACAGCAGAGCAGGGCTAAATGGATAAAACCTGGGATTTCTGTCTGAAAGACTGAAGGGGAGTCACAGAAAACTAAAAGGCAACAGGTAGATCATGGGCAGGAAGGAGTTTTGGTACGTGAATCCTGTACATTTCTTTATGAACTCCTGGGCTCACTTCAAGCTGCACATACATGGATCTGATACTAAATAGCACACCAACAGTTGTTCAGTTATGAACTATGCAAAGAGATAGACCACTGTCCAGATCCCACACTGGCTACTGGGTGGCACACACTTAAAACAATATTTATTGTGTATATAATAGTCCCTAGCTTAGCCAATAAAGGGTCTATTCAAAGAGATGTAGTAAAAAGCACAATAGGTAATATTGAATACTAAAAGAGAATATTTGAACACCCAAAAGGAGATAGAAAAGGGGAAACAATAATAATTTATAAATGAGGAAACAAACAGAAAATAAACAAAATGACAGTACTAAATTAAAAAATCAATATTATGTTAAATATAAATAGTGTAAATGCACAAATTAAAAGAGATTACCAAAGTGGTTAAAAACATATGACCCAACTATATATGCTGTCTA
>NW_005302852.1:0-721 GCF_000412655.1 Myotis brandtii
TTTTTTCCCTTCACTGGGATTTTTAAGAGTAATGGGATCTAGAGTAGTGAGTAGCCATTGGTGTTAATTCCATGATTTCCTAATAAAGATAGAGCTGTAGTAGTTCAGGTTGGAGCTTAACTAATTTTGAAGACTAATGAAGACCATCCTTAAAGGTTTACTCATCTCTGTCTATTTATTGCCACCCATAGAAAACATCTTCTGATACACACAGCAGAATCTAAAGTGGCAGGGAGGAGGGGGGAAAAGTATCCGTAAACTGTTTAATTTCAGTCTCCTCTCTGAAACTGACACAGAATCTATGTGTAAAACAGTTGCTTTGTTTTACTCATAGAAGTTTGATGTCAGACAAATTGGCATACTCAGATGAACATGATGAAAGGTTATTATTTTGCTTTGAAGTAAACAAAAGGTCAGGCACTGCTGTGATTGCAAAAGTCTGTGAAACTAAACCACGTGTAATAATTTTTGACTATCATGCTTCCTAGACTAGGATAGTAACGCATTTAAGGGATTACTGAAAGGAAGACTTCTCAATAGCCCCAGTCAATAATCACAGGTCTAAATTTCAAAATGGAACCAACGATTAAATGAATGGGTTTTTTCTTATCTCCCAAGGCATCTGTACTCAAAAGTACATTTTGGGAGATATAATGCTACTTAAGGTGTCAATGTGCAAACTGTTTTTTAGTGGTTCCTTATGAGATAAAGAGCTTACCCA
>NW_005302853.1:0-721 GCF_000412655.1 Myotis brandtii
GTAAATGTTTATAGTGGCTTTATCTTCAATAGCCTCACACTGCAAACAACCCAGATGTCCTTCCATGGGTGTATGGGCACACAAACTGTAATGCATCCTTACTGTACAATATTACTCTTCCCCCAAAATGTTACAAGCTACTGATACATATTACAGCTTGGATATATCTCCAGGAAATTATGCTGAGTGCAGAAAGTCAATACCCAAAACTTACATAGTTGTATGGTACTGTTTATATAACATTCTTGAAATGACAAAACTAAAGAAATGGAGAACAGATTAGTTATTGCCAGGAATATAGGATGGGTTGGAGGAGGGAAAGCAGGAGAGAAGTGGGTGTGGTTATAAAAAGGCAACACTAAATGTGTTCTTGTGGAGATTGAACTGTGTCTTTACATGAACCAACAGATGTATCCAGATTACATAGAACTAAATACACATACACACACAAGTGTAGATGCCATCACGGGGGAAACTGGGTAAAGCGTACACAGGATGTCTCCATATTCTTTTGAACTGCATGTGAGTCTATAATTATCTAAAAATAAAAGCTTAATTTAAAAAATGAGGACTTCTGTCTAGAATGTAAACACGTATGTAAATCTCAGTGATAACTTTTGAAGAATGCTAAACTTGTGCTCATTCACTAAAAAGTGCTTAATTTTTTGAACTTATTTTTATAACCTAAAATAAAAATATTTTATAAATATATGTATAACAT
>NW_005302854.1:0-721 GCF_000412655.1 Myotis brandtii
TCTAAGTGAGTGAGGGACACTTCCCCAGTTGCCAGAAGACATGTGCCTGTAGCTTTGGTGGTTCCAGTGTAGGAGACCCTAATAATTGTCACAAATGCCAGAAGCTTATTGGACTTGGCTGCTACCTTTTGTTGTTGATCAGAAATGATTGCTTGGAGATGGAAAGGAGCTCACAGATTAGGGATGGGATTTGTTAGTGGTTTTAGGGAGAAGCAGATGATAGAGAAGAAGGTAACTCACAGATGGCTGGCCTAAGTTTCTGGGTAGAGCCAATTATTGAAGGAAGGAAGGCTTTAGGGAAGAATAGGTGAAAGGGAGAGAATTTAAAAATTCAATTTTTCACAGGTTAAGTTTGAAATTTCTGTTCTAGGGTCCCACCTGGTCTCCCTTGTTTTACCCATGCATTATAGTATCTATTCACTATGTAACAGCAAAAGGATCCCTTTAAATGGAAACTCCAAGTTATCTAATGACTCCACGTTTCACTTCAAGTAGAAGCCAAAGGCACCACCTTATTTCTACATGCCTCCTTGCTCATTCTGTTCCAGCTGCACTGGCCTCCCTGCTGTCTCTTGACCATGCCAGGTACACTCCCACCTCAGGAACTTTTTCTTGGAGTGCTCTTCCTACAGATACCTTAGATGCCTTCCTGACCTCACCTCCTTCAAACCTTTGCCCAAGTTTCAGCATCTCTGTGAGGTTGGGCTGACCGCCCTACTTA
>NW_005302855.1:0-721 GCF_000412655.1 Myotis brandtii
AAATTTTGAACAGAAACATGGATGGGAAAATGAACAGAAATGTATATATGTGTATAAATTTGGGTTTGTACATAGCACCATATGGATGCAGCATACACTGCAGATTTTGGAAACTAATAAGAGAAGTAACTTCAAGACAGGAGTCATTACCTAAGACTAGAAACATTCCAATATATTTTAGTTAGTATTTCCAAGGAAAACAAGGTGTACATAGCAAACCGTGATAAGTTACTATCAGAGATTTTGTACTAAGGCTGCTATTTAACCAACTTATTTATTCCTATAGTTCATGTGTTATTTGTAGGACTTTTCCTACAAAGAATGGTATGCTTAAATACAGTTTCAAGGCCTAGGCCTTGGACTTCATAACTTGAAAAGCTGTGCTAATACACATTTTGATGTGTAGTACATATACATTGATCAAGCACTGATGTATATTCAATATATCTATAAACAAAACAGGATGACCTATTGTAACACAAATTGGTAGAAATGGCTTACAAAAAACACATACATACACACTTCCTTTGCTTTTCATTCCATTACTTCAATGTTTATTACTTCAACCTTGCACATTAGAATCACCTGCAAAACTTTAAATATAAACGCCCTGCCTAACTCAAAACAATTTTAAAAAATGGGAGTGTGTTATAAAGAATCCCCAGTTATTCTACAATACTGCCAGCTCTGAGAACCAGTGTTCCATAATTGTCTTAAAATA
>NW_005302856.1:0-721 GCF_000412655.1 Myotis brandtii
TCTAGTTTCTTAAGGTGGGAGTTTAGACTTAAAATCTTTATTTCAAATATAAGCATTTGATAGTATGTATTTACCTCTAAATACAGCATTAGCGACACCCCACAAATTCTGATGTTTCATTTAGGTCAAAATATTTTCTAATTTCCCTTGAGAGATTCTCTTTGACCCATGGATTATTATAGTATTTAGTTTTCAAGTGTTTGGAGGTTTACCAGTTATCTTTCTGTTATTGATTGCTAGTTTAATTTCATTATGGTCATACTTTGTATGATTTCAAGTCTATTAAAGTTATTAAGGTTTGTTTTATGACTCCAGGTATAATCTATCACAGTGACTGTTCTATGTTCTTTTGACAAGAATGCATATTATGTTATTGTTGTGGAGAGTGTTCCATAAATGTCAACTGAATCCAGTTGGTAGATGGAATAGTTCAGTTCTTCTATATATTAGCTGATTTTCTGTTGGCTTGTTCTATCAATTATTGAGAGAGGAGTGTTGAAGTCCCCAAATATAATTGTGGATTTCTCTAATTCTTTCAATTCTGTTAGCCTTTGTTGCGTGTATTTTGAAGCTCTTTTGTTTGGTACATACACATTCAAAATTGCTATGTCTTCTTGATGAATTTACTCTTTTATTATTATGTATTGCCTGGCTTTATTCCTGGAAATTATCCTTGCTATGCATTCTTTTTTTTGGTCTAATATTAATACAGCCACTCCAG
>NW_005302857.1:0-721 GCF_000412655.1 Myotis brandtii
AGATGTAAATGTTAACTTGGCAAGTAGGACACAAGGAAAGTTCCTTCCAGACAGAAATGTGAAAATTAAAAGAGGCCCTTTTCAGGTGCCCATGTATTACATGAAGGAAAGATAGCAGAAAAGAGGAAGATATCGGAGTTCAAAGTCCTTCCTTTTTCCTCTTCTGCATGGACCTTGGGAACAGACAGGGCAGTATAGAGAGGTGGGTGAAAATATTCTGACAGGTAACAAGTACGTACTCTAAAAACATCTAGGCTGGAGGACTTCTTCTGGAGAACAATCTAGGAACGGCTCTGGGCTTCTAGTAAAGCCCATTACTAGGTTTCATGGCATTCCTAATGTGGCGTCTGGTGTCATAGCAAGAGTGCACCATGGAGGGAGGGAGAGGCTAGATATCATGGTGGGAACCCATCCTACCTGTACTAGTAGGATGACTAGAGAAGGTCCAAGTCAGGACAGAGAGCATGTATTACACAGGGGACTCCATGACTGTGAGCAGGACTGTGGGTAGCAGAAGCCTCCTCAATGACAAAGAGAATGAATCATGACTCAGCAGTCACCAGTCCAGGTTCTCCTTGTAAGGACAGTGTGGGTCTGAGCTGTCTTTACCTCCATAGTTATGAGGGGAGTCTGACCACCTCCCCAAAGGCCCCTTTTACATGCTCCCAGAGGCCACACCTTAGTGGAAGCTCTAGGAAGGGGAAGAGGCCTGAAGCACTGT
>NW_005302858.1:0-721 GCF_000412655.1 Myotis brandtii
GGGCAACATAGCACTTACTAAATTGGGAAAACTAGGAGTAATAGGTTTTAATAAAGAAATAGGAGGTGATGAACTTCGTCTTTAGTGTGTTAAGTTTGAAATGCTTACGAAATATAGTAAATAGATATACCAAGTAGGACTGTGGAATCACAGAGATAGAGAGAATCATATTTGGAGGAGAAAGGATTGGCTTCATCTGAGAGTGGTATGAGAACAAGAACTCACCCTTGGCTTTAGCAGGGTAGTCACTGGTTACTGTAGGAGAGTAGTGAAGTGTGGGTGGGTTAAGAGCAATGGTAATGAAAGAATTAGAGGTAGCTGATGTGTTGGTGGTTAAGTCTGTAGATGGCTCTTTTGAGAAGTCATGCTGTGGAAGGGACAAGAGCAATAGAGTATGAGGTGAAAGGGCGTGAGGCTCAGAGGGAGGCATCGTAGCATCAGGGTCATGCAGGCATGTGTGTAAGTTCGGAAGACAGAGATGGTAGCCAAAAAGTGAAGTGGTTTGGAGGAACTCAGCAGGGTATCCAGGGAACATGTGATAGGAAGAGAGCCACTTCCTCTCTTGTGACGGGGGAAGGAGGAGAAAATGATGCAAAAGCAGGTAGTTTAGGTACCTCCACACCATGGAATACTGCTCAGCAATAAAAAGGAACAAACTATTGATGCCTCTGGCAACCTGGGTGAATCTCCAGAGAACTATGCTATTTGAAAAAAAAAAAAA
>NW_005302859.1:0-721 GCF_000412655.1 Myotis brandtii
ACTCATAAGTCAAGGCCCCACTGTAGTTCTAGTGTTCTTAGAATTTACATTTTAAGCTTTTTTTCTCAACCCCTCCAACAACCAAGCAAGTTCTATTTCTGATGCTGTCACTGTGGACTTGGCAGACTGATTGTGGTTTCGGTGGGTTGTAATGTAGTAAATATTCATCATCCTATTAAGCTGATATTAGGCAAATTCTCCTATAATACTGAACCAGAGCAATTAGTCCCAGCGAGCCTTTCACACTTGGCATTTGTATACACAACTGAACCATCTTCATCATATTTTCTGGGGAAAGGAAAAACACCAAAGATTATTACTAATTCCATCTATATAAGATCAAATGGGCATCTGGCTCTACCAGAGCTGTTGCAAAGGTGGCATTTAGAGATTCGGTCAAGAATATGTTATTACAAGTGATATGCTGTTATGAGCGAAATGGCAGAAAGCTTATGTTAGTGCTAGAAAAATACCCCAGCGTTGCTAAATCTTAAAGCTTAGCTAAAAAAGATCAAGTAAGCAATGCAGCATTTCATATTAATGTCATTATTCCTGTAGGTATCAGCTAATTAAAGAGAAAAAAGTAAATTAAACAAAAACAGTCATCTTGAAACAACTTAAGGTCCCAGAATTTGTTCAATTTAATGAGTTAATATACAAAGCAGGACTTCAGCAGGATTGGGAGAAAATAGAAAGTGATGCTCTAATTCCACTGCCCATG
>NW_005302860.1:0-721 GCF_000412655.1 Myotis brandtii
TTTTTTCTCATGTTTCTCATTGCTCAACCACTTTACCACATCTCTCCCAGAAGGCTGAACTAAGAAATTAACACTAGAAAATCCTAAAGTAGTCAGTTAAGTTAGTATATCTGGTAAAATGAATAAAATGAAGGCAATTAAAATTGTTGGTAGAACTGTATACTAGTATATGCATTCAAAAGAGTGCATGAAAATGTCCACTATTTTGCATTGTTGTAAGAGCTGAGACCTGGGAGGACGGAAACACATGCTTGTTTGCTCAGACTATTTTCTGAGCCTTGTTTTTGCAAATAAAATTTCCATCACAACTCAACTTTAAAAACTGGATGATTAGTATGTCACTGTGATCCTCTTATGTCATCACAGGTATAAAAAGTGAAAGCCAGTCTCCTATGCCCTTTGAATATCTTCATTTGAGTTCCAAGAAATGACCACCAGACCCCTGATGGACACCTACCCTACAAGATTTGGTAAAAAAAGGCTCTTGGGTGGTGTGCATAACCATGTCTAGAAAATGTCTTTATTCCCAGGTTTCTCCCTCAAGGGGAACTATATTTTATTCCTAAAGCTAACAACTAATTATTCCTATTCATAGTGTGGTTATGTGGCTCTTTTGCAGTAGACCATGAATTTTGATTGCGTGTTTTATTTATAAGTAGAAAATCCACAGACTACAAGAAATAAATTAACCTAACTAGAAATCAAGACGCTGAAAAAATTG
>NW_005302861.1:0-721 GCF_000412655.1 Myotis brandtii
TCTCGGCCTGTGTAACTGGATGATGTTTCTTGGGCCAGGTCAACAGCGGAGGTACAGGAGGGGAGAGGTTGTCATTGGAGCCAGTCTTCCATGGGGCTCCAGCAGGGAGGGAAAGAAGGGGCAGGCAGTAGGAGAAGATGTTGAGAGAGAGTTGAGGTGGAATCAGAGCAGGATAAAGGAGTGATGGTGGAGGAGAGCTGAGGCACCAGGGCAAGTGGGGGAAAGAGGGGAGGAGGAAGGATAAAGGTGGTCAGGACATTGGCAGTTGCAATTCACCTTCAAAGTACAACCCCTAAGAACTCCACTTCCAGGCGTCGATTTTTCCTGTTCGTTATGTGATAACTAAAAACGTGATGTGCAGAGTGTAGCATCAGATCACTTGCACAGTAATGTCCTTAAAAGTATTTGAGGGTAAGATAAGACACGTGCTCTAGGGTCAGCCACTCTGCCTTGCAAAGCTTGCTTTTTTAATTTTTATTTTTTGTTTGGTTTGCAGATCTCGGTGGCTTAGAGACATGGTACAGCTGTTGTGAAGGTGTCCTTGGGTCCGAGGTGTCAGGTCGCCAAGACAGGGTTTGTCACCCAGAATGCTGCTTGTTTCAGAACAGGAGTCGCTGCCTCCAGCACAGACCTTGGGGACCAGTAAGCATTTGAAAGAATTAATCAGCTAAGTTTCAGTTGATGAAATTTTTATGAGCTTAATTGCTCCTGCAAAAACATA
>NW_005302862.1:0-721 GCF_000412655.1 Myotis brandtii
TCACATAGCCACATTTTCTGAATTTATTCAATTTGCCAATACATGGTTCACAAATTAAAGCCAATCCAAGTGCAGAGACTAGGATTTATATTTGAACTAAGGGCACCAACCATCCTAGCTTTCCCAAGATTGGGATTTCTAAGGACAGTGGACTTCCAGTTTTCAAACAAGACATCCAGGCAAAATGGGACAACTGGTCACCCTAATTTAACTACTAAAAGGTGGGCTTTATACACACCTGAGCAAAACCTTACCTTCCAAGGCCTTTGGGTATCAGAGAAATGGATCCACAGCATATACAACGCAATGTCTTCTCCATTTCAAACTTCTGGCTAGCCTGGCTGGACCACCTTTCTGTCTGACAAGATATTTATAAAAGCAGTTCCAAGATTAGGGGCAATTTATAGCATTGAACACACAAAAGTCTAAAAATCTAGGAAATTACAGGTTTTATTGCTTTAATCAAAGCTTGTCTTAACTCACAGAGGAAGTTCATATTTCTGATTTAAAATTTTATTTCTTCTCAAAAAGAGTGCTTACAACATTGTCATTGCACAATTGAAGTGTTACATTTTCAAACCTCAATAACCCACTTCCCCCAAGAGAGCTGTAATCAGATTGAGAGTAGGTGGCATGTGGAAACTAAATACAAGACGGGATTCCGCCGTGTCCTTAGGGAGACAACTCTGAGGTGAGTTTGATTAGTACCTTTTATATCAGG
>NW_005302863.1:0-722 GCF_000412655.1 Myotis brandtii
GTTGAACACTTAGCATATTAGGCTTTTATAGATATAGATTCTAATTAAAAAGTTTATGTAGCTAAAACACATAAAACTTTCTATGGAGGGTCTGGTAGCAATAGGGTCAGTAGGGTCAGGCTAGCTATGTAACAATCTAATGAACATGAAGAAAATTTTATGTCAATTTAATTTAAATGATACCAAAACTTTTTTTTAGACAAGGAAATCACATAAAAATATAAAATCACTAGTGATTATCTCTGTGGGGTGGGAAGGAGTATTTACTGTGTATTTCTATTGAATACCCAAACATCAAACTTCGTTGACCTCACATGCTAAAGTACTATACCACAAAATCATGTAACCATTTTTATAATCCCTCAATTCTCTAATTTAATGTTTATTGAGTAATTTCATTGCCCTAATAATCCAAGACCATCAAGTATAGATGTGTTTACAGAAATTAAATTAGATAGATATGTAATTAGCTAAATGAAAGATAAATGATTGATAGATCATAGAGAAGATATATGACATATGACAGTTAGATGATAGATAGAATAGTATTTAAAGTACATGTTAATTAAGAAGTACAAATCGGTAGTTACAAAATCATGGGGATGTAAAGTGCAGCATAAGTAATATAGTCAATAATATTTCAATAATGATAAATTGTGTCAGATGGGTACTAGATTTATTAGGGTAATCACTTCATAAGTTATATAAATATCTAATCACTA
>NW_005302864.1:0-722 GCF_000412655.1 Myotis brandtii
GAGCCTACTCCTCGAGTGGTGTTGCCCCATTACCCTTACAAAAGTCGTTCTTAAAAGTTAGCAAAGCTGAAACACTATAAAAAATATTTCTATACATGTCAAAAACCGGGTTCTCAATCAACACACCCCAGTGAGCCACCGAACGCGAGGTCACCACAATCCATCTCACGGCACTCCGTGACGCCAGGCCCCTTCGGCCACCTTCTTCTCACGGGTCATCCCGTGTCTGCATGTCTGCCTCACGCTAATCAGAAGGCCGTCTGCACGATCCCCTCCCCGTGGAGACTCACTGACCAGCTGGGGGTTCGGCTCCGCAGGCAGACTGTTTATCCCAGAGCACAAGGATGACAGGCTACTCTCTGTGGTTTCCGGGTGTCGACTCCTTGGAAACGCCTATGTAAGCACCAGCATGGACAAGAGATAAACATCAACAGTGAACTCTCCGCGAAGTCCCCACGGGGACACACAGAGCTATGAGCACGCCACATGACAATGAAATGGGAACGAGAACCACTGGCAACTGGCTCGGTTCCCTCCGCCCGCTCCTCCTCGGTATTATCTAATCGGGAAGAAATCTAACTGCCCTTCCAGACTTCCTTCTCCCATCCTCCCGTCTGGCCTCCAAGGACTCCGTCCAGCACTCCCCGCCCACCTGCAGCAGAAACTGCTCAAATACTACTGTGACATCTGCGAGGCTGGCCTTCCGAGGCTCACGGCACTCA
>NW_005302865.1:0-722 GCF_000412655.1 Myotis brandtii
CTCTCTCTCTCCCTCTCTTCTCTCTCTCTCTCCCAACCAATAAAAAAAACATCACAAAACACTAAACTTTGAGATTGCATTCTGGGTTGTTTGGACTGGTACATGGAGGTTGTGTGAGTTCAGCCCTTACCTCGTTAGAGGGTGGGTTTGTAGCGAGATATCCTCTGAGGAAACTTAATTTTTTATTTCCCCCAGATACAAGGCTAAGAAAGCCCCAAATCACCACCATTATTTCTTCCTGGATGATTCTGTTTTGAAGTGTACCTTCCATGATCGATTGACTCTATCCATGACCTCAGTTCTTCACCCTTCCTGTATGAGTTTCCTGGGAGTCCAGCAACAAATTACCACCAACTTGTTGCCTGAAAACAACAGAAATATATATTCTCTCATGGTTCTGGGAGCCAGAAGTCTGAAACCAAGGTGTTGGCAGAGCCATGTTTCTCCAAAGGCTCCAGGGAGGATCCTTCTTTGCCTCTTCCAGCTTCTGGTGCTTCTTGCAGTCCTTGGCTGGTGGCCACATCACTCTAAACTCTACCTCCATCTTCACATGGCCCATGGCCTTCTTCCATGTGTGTCTATGTCCTCCATCTTCTTATAAGGATGCCAGTCATTGATCTAAGCCCTCTTTTTCCAAATCCAAGATAATTTCACTTTGAGATTCTTAGCTAGTTGTACTGCAAAGATCCTGTTTCCAAATAAAATATGCTGAGATTCCCGGT
>NW_005302866.1:0-722 GCF_000412655.1 Myotis brandtii
TCCTTACAGACTTTCCAACCAAGTCCCATGCTTCCCACAAAAGTGGGGGCCTGTGTGACAGTAGCTCACACACACTTTGGGGGCTGATTAGTTGCCTTTTGAGACCTCCTTCAAGCTCAGTGTCTGCAAGCTGTGGAAAAGGTCACCTGCCTCGGTGATTGGGCTATGTCTGTTTCTGCTTAAAACCCTCCAGTGGTTTTTCATCAAACCTAGAATAAAATCATACAAAGTTTCCCATCTTATTAATAGCTTCAATATTATTTCAGGCCCTTCTCTCCCCTATGCTTTGATGCCACCTGCCTTTGTTCTGGCCCTCAAACTTGCTGTAATAGTTAGGATAGATGGGGCTGCGCTGCAGTAACAAATAAATCCTGATGTCTCAATGGCTCAGCTCCCATGCTTTTGTTTCTCCTTTATGTACTGTCTGATGTGGGCTGGGTACCTTCTCTATCTGGTGATGTAGGCATTGAGGTTCCCTCTTCTTCATGATGCTGCTGTCTCAGTATGTGCTTCCAAAGTGGCCATGGTGGGAAATTTATTTGGCCCAGAAGTAACACTTGTCACTTGTGCTCATAGTCTCTTGGCTAGAACTAACCTCATGGACCTAACATAAACGCAAGGGAGTCTGGGAAGTAGTCGGGAGCATAAGGATCTTTAGTGAACAACTACTGGCTCTGCCATACTTATCTGTATCAGTCAGGGTTTTGAGGAGTAAGCAACAG
>NW_005302867.1:0-722 GCF_000412655.1 Myotis brandtii
TGTGTCTTTGAATGCAGCAAGCTTTGTATCTTAACTTACCAAAAGTCTAACTTTTTAAATATTCTGAACATTCCTATTTTAAATTCGTGAAAGGGTAGTGACTATCTCACATTTTGACACTTTGTTGAAACTAGCACATTTTAGTAAATTTGACAAGTTCTTCCAACTCATTTATTATAACTGTTCAATCCAACAGCAGGCCTGGTGAGAAAAGTGCCAGATGTCAACACCCTTCATTTATTTTCAGAACAATAAACACAGTTTTGAGAACAGTCATAAATATAGCAGACAAAGACATTTAAGAGAACATAAGTTTTGGAGCATTGGTTAGTTTCAAACATATCTTAACTTTCCTGTTAAATTTTGTTTGTTTCCAGGAACTTACATATTAAGAGCAGCCACAATGATCTTTGTAGACTCATCGTGGTTTATGGGTAATTGTAGTGAGAGATTTATCTTTAATGGGTATTTAATCTTTTAACATTTGATTTTGAAGAGGACTAACTTTAGACAGGATAGCATACTATTTTTCAAAGAAAATGAATTAATTAGTCTTAATTACTTTCATTGAGTGAATTAAATCCTCTCTAGACATTTTTAAAAATATCAATATTCCCGACATACTACAACTGCTATTTCCTATTTTCTCCCCTCTGCTATTCTTTCTTTCTTTTCTATCCTACCTCCTTCAGTTTGTGAGTTGAGTGTCTGCAGTTAAGTGC
>NW_005302868.1:0-722 GCF_000412655.1 Myotis brandtii
GGGGGGGGTGGCGTTGCTGAGTACACAGCCCTCCGTTAGGAATCTCACAGCACCCTGTATCTCCCCCTCACAGCACTGACGACAATTCAAATGAGTGATTAACTGTAAAGTTCATTGTTTAGTATCTGTCTCAGTAATAGGGTGACCGACTGTGACTAATATGTCTAGTTTGTAGGACTTCCACAATTTTAGCACTGAATACGTCATCCCAGGAACCCTCAGTCCCAGGCAAACCCAGAAAGACATTTGATGACTCTACTTAGCAGACAGATGGAAATTTCTATGGCAGGACCGGTATCTCACACACAGTGCCTTGCACAGATATGCGTCCAACAAATATTTGCTGAACATTATTTCTTATTATTACTGGGAATATTCAGTAAATACTTGCTGAATAAATGACCCCCTGCCAATAGGCGAATTGTTTTTAATATCATAATGTATTACCAATAAACGGGACAAACTGGATTTACGGACTGTTCCAAAAAGCACGAAAGGTTTCTGTGCTAAGTTTAGCAGAGAGAAATCCTCTAAGAAGGGTCAGCAAATGGCCTTGAGGGGTTTGGTGCTGATTCTTGAATCAGTCAAGTGGGGATTGATTTCCAGATCCTCTCAGATATGAGAGGCCAGCAGAAGAGACAGATGTTGGACAAATGTGACGATTAGTAAGAGTAAGAACTTACCCGTCACGTCACTTAACAGTCTGCTCACAAACATTCCCT
>NW_005302869.1:0-722 GCF_000412655.1 Myotis brandtii
ATTATATAGGATTGCTCCTGAGTAGATTATAATGGAAGCTTCCAAATCCAAAAAGCTGAATTAGAAGGCATTTGTAATGGCCAAGACATATGAGACTTGAATTAATATAAATGTCTTAATTATGATAATTAAATTACATTACAGTTGTCACTCTAGACTGCTATTGATGAAAACTGGAAAATTTAGTTATATCTACCAACTATTCAAATAAAATAATAAACAGGTATTGAAATCATTTAGGAAAACTATCTTTCTAATCTCAATTGACTAAGTATTGGAGAGATAAACCCTTATAGAATATGTAACTAATAACACATAAGTATACATTAACATGATTGATTTTCATTTAATTTTAATTTAACTTATATTTACTACTTTTCCTAGTGATTCTTTGACTTTGAAAGAATTTTTTTATCTTCTTGTTTTTAAACTTTATGGGAAATGGTCTGTATATTTCAATATTGAAAATTAAAATATAGCCCTTAGCACTCATAATTTGATAAAGTAGTAATTGTCCTGGTCTTTAGGCAATACATTTTCTTAAAAAACTAAAATGAGTTTTAAAGTACAAAAGAAGAAAAATCATCCAAAGCAGGTGCATGCATCTGATTCTGCACAGTTCCAGAGATGTTGTAATGTTCATAGAATGGAATTTTCATGCATCATAATGGTTTCCTGTTGCTGCCTAATGATCCTATATAATAAAAGGGTAATAAGCAAAT
>NW_005302870.1:0-722 GCF_000412655.1 Myotis brandtii
TGTGTGTGTGTGTGTGTGTGTGTGTGTAGGGGGGTGGTATGCGTCCTCCCTACACATGGATGAGGTGATATAAGCTTCATACATCCATTAATTCAGCTAACAGCTTTGGCACCTCCATGAGTGCGAGTCACGACTAGATTTTGAAGGAGGTGTAGGAATGAACAGAAAGGCTTTATATCCACAGACCTTACGCTATAGCAAACTGGGGGAGGCCAGGAAAATTGACTGAAAGCCTTGTATTGACCATGCAACGTTCTGGGCACTTGACATTCTTTAGCTCATTAAAATCTCACAGTAACCCTTTTGAAGTAGACCGTTTCCATGCACACCCCCTTCTTCCCATTGAGTGGCTGAGGGGGCTGGAGGCTGAGAGGTTGAGTAATTAACCGGGGTGGCAGAGCTCAGAAGTGGTGGACATGGGTCTGACCTCTCCTATTAGTGCTTTTCTAGAAGCATCTAAGAGAGGCAAAGAGAGAGCACGCAGAGGAGGGAGACACTGACTCTGTTTGCAGGAGTGATGGAAGGCTTTGCTGTAGATCAAGGACCCCAGACTCTCTTTAACTCTCATTCATCGTTGCCTGAGAGAAAAATGCCTAAGGCAAAGCCAGAGGGGTCTTAGAAAGGGGGGAGGAGAGCAGGGAGCCAGAAGGTGAGAGAAAGGAAGAATAACATCGGAGCCAGGGCATGTTGAAAGCCAGCTGCTAGGAACTGCCACCTGTGTG
>NW_005302871.1:0-722 GCF_000412655.1 Myotis brandtii
GGGAAGCCAATAGAAAATAAAAATAACATTTTTTAAAGTGATGAAAACAAAACAAAACAAATAAAAATGCCTGTCTAAAATTCCTGCTGAGAAAATTATTTTTCTGCTGACTTGCATTTTAAGTAGGTAAAGAATATCATTTGTGCTAAAAGGTAATGATACCCAATGGAAACACAGAAGTACATAAAAGTACAAAAATATCCATACATGACAAATATTTGCATAAGAGATCCATTTGTTCGTCTCAGAATTTCCTTAAAAGACAAATTGAAGAAAAATATGTGACCATCATCACTATCTACCTCCACAATTTTTCCATCATGCCAAACAGAAACTTGGCAAACATTAAGAAATAAGTCCCAATCACCTCCTACCCCACAAGCCCCTTGTAACCTCTAATCTACTTTCTATCTCTATGAAATTGATTGTTCTAGATATCTTATATAAGTGGAATTATTCAAAACCTGTTCTTTTGTGTGTGGCTTATTTCACTTAACATATGCTTTCAAGGTTCATTGATGTTGTAGCTTTTATCAGAATTTCATTCTCATGGCTGAATAATATTTTATCCCATGTATGTGCCATATTTTGTTTATTCATTCATGTGTTGATAAATACTTTATTTGTTTCAATTTTTGACTATTTTGAATAACGTTACAATGAACATGTTGTACAAGTATCTGTTTGAGTTCATGCTTTCAACTTTGGGGATGCATAACTAG
>NW_005302872.1:0-722 GCF_000412655.1 Myotis brandtii
ATATATACTTAGTCCATAAAATGAAGCTTTAGAAGTCAAACTAAAACTAGACCTTATGTTTAGACTCCAGCTTTAATACTTATCAGATATGTAACCCTAGGCAAGTTACTTAACTTTTATTAGTTGTTCTATCAGTAAAATGGGGATAGTAAGAGTAGCAACATCAGTGTTATGTGGATTCAATGAGGCAACAGCACATGGAACATCATAAGCCATCAATAAATGGTGCTAAAACCTAAATGTAGCACAGAATAAACACCATAACAATGTTTGATTTTATAAATATTATTACTATCAATGTTATATACATTTAAGAAAAGAGGATGCCAACTGACAATAGTAAAAATCGAAAGGTTAAGTGGATGGAAGAATGCAATGTATTTATTATCATCTTGTCAGGTGAAGACATTTTTAGGAGAATAAAACTTTAAATGTAGTTGATTCTGTAAGTCAGAAGTTTACAAGTGGTCTATGGCTCATTAATGAAGCACTAAATTGGACAATCAGCATTAATGAGAATTGCACAGTACAATCGCTGCACATCAAGCTGAGGCTGTGGACTAAATGTGAAATCATATACTTCAACAATTCAGTTCCGAGCACCCTGTGTCATCCTTCAGACTAGATGAATAGATTATCTTTATTTGTAGAAAATATTTTATTTTCTTGTTTATTATTTATCTTACCTCCTTCAAAGAAAAATAATACAATAAAAATAGGGT
>NW_005302873.1:0-722 GCF_000412655.1 Myotis brandtii
TTTTTACACAGAATGTATTAAATAAGTGTGTACTGATTACTAAAAGATTCATCATGTCAAAAAGGTCTAAAAACAATAAGGTGGGTGTTGACTTAGTAGCCACATGGAGATGGAGTTCCCCATTGAGGCCTTGGGAGGATAGAGGAGGCATAAAGGAAGAGGGGGAGACCAATCTGTGGCTCTGAGAATGTGAGAGGAAGGATAGTGACCCAAAGGACTGACTGTTTTCCTGTGGTTGGCGTTGAAGACAGCGTGCTTCACTTTCCTCCTTCATGGCACTACGCGCGTTGTCACGCAGTGAACTCCTAATACACAGAGTTTGTAAATGTATTGCAGTTCTCCTATTTCAAAGTTTTTATAAGATACATATTAAGGCAGAGGATTACTTAGTGCTTCTAGTTAATTAAATCTTTTTGCAAGTGGAATTCCCACATGTTGACAAAAATATACTTGAGTCAAATTTACAATTTGCTTAGAATTAGGCCTTTAAAAAAGGCAAGCTCTCCCCTTTAACTATGTGACACGATTATACTTTACATGACTTCAGATGGCCACTAGACGTGGCAGAATTGTGTCAAATGTCCAAGTGGTCCCAAATCACAGTAGGTGGAACCAAGCCCAGGTGGTGAGATTCTTTTCCTGGAGTGTCTTCATTTTCCTGGCTCCCCAGTAGATACTGAGTTTACGCATCCTCTCAGTCAGCTCACAAAGTCACTCTGTCA
>NW_005302874.1:0-722 GCF_000412655.1 Myotis brandtii
CCAGCACATGCCCCCCCCAAGGTGAGGACTAACCCTGGAACCTTACAAACACCCGTTACTTTCTGTTAAACTCACTTTTAACGTGTACTTCCCATACTTACTAATTAAAACAAAACAAAAAAGCAAGAGCTAAATTGTTTCTATCGCCACAAAAATAGGATGGAGTCCTTTCCTTCTTCGTTTTACCAAGTTTGCACAAGGAATAATAAACAGCCCTCTCACGCCAAGCTCGGGAACCCCTAACGACTCTCCTCTCCCCTGAGGTGAACAGACAAAATAAAAAGTTAAAAAAAAAAAAGCAGTTGCAAGCAGATTAGTGAAGCTGTTGTAATGCGCGAAGTGAATGGTGATGCCGATTTTCTAAACCTTGGAAAACAAGGAAACAGGTCTGAAAGTTTAAGCGAGCTTGTCTTTTTTTTCTTTTCCCTCCACGTGCACATGGTAAGGACGATTCCCCTCTTGAATGTCACACCCTCTTTCCACCAGCACGCGGCTGGGGCGTCTGACAGTCACCGCCTGATTCGCAAGCAGCACCATATTGGGAAACCCAGTCTTGTCAGCGCTGCCCGCTCCGTCCAGGACTCGCGGGGGGTGGGGTGGGACAGGACAGCGTCCAGGGGACAGCCAGGCAGCGCAGAAGCCAACAGTCACAAGGGCAGAAACGAGGGCGCCGGAAAGAGCAGGGCAGCCCCAATACTCACACGCGTGCAGCAGAGGGTCTC
>NW_005302875.1:0-722 GCF_000412655.1 Myotis brandtii
TTTTTTTTGTTTGTGTTCTTTTTATTATGATGATTCTCTTTTCTGCACTTCTGCCTACATTTGCTTGCACAAGTGTCTGGTAAGAGAGATTGCGTGGGCAACGTGCCTTCTCTCTGTTTTAATAGGTCACTAGCAGTACGACTGTAGGTGCAGGCAGGTGGTTGTGCACCTGCTTATGAGTTGTGGCCCATATGACTATTCACTGACCAGTTAGAAGAGGTCAATCATATTAGGCTCTATACAGAAGAAAGCAAAGATACTGAATTTACACCAGTCCACAAAGAAGTCAAATTGTATCTCAACCCTTCAGAGTAAAACACATTATTTGTCAGAACTTATCTCAAGTTACCACTTCTGAGGAAACCATTTTTGACATTTGTTGGTCTTTTCTATTCATTCTTAGCTATGATGTCCAGACTTGTTGGGGATATCTTCAGGTGTCTCTATTATCACAGGGTAGCAGAACTGGAAAGATAGCATGAACCTCCATGCTAGTATGAGCTTTGTACTTAAGTCTGATCTGCATCATGTCCAGGTGTTATTGCTTATGTGTGAGATACTGGGAAATAGATTCCTGTTCCATTGCCTTCGCACTCACAGATCTGCGGTGGCAGTTAGTTAGGAAAGGGAGGGAGGCTGAAGAAGAGTAATATACATGGAAGAAAGATACTTGCTAACTGCTTTTGATCTGTATCATGATGATGGTGAAGAAAAAACACAAA
>NW_005302876.1:0-722 GCF_000412655.1 Myotis brandtii
TCCCACTAATTGTGTGGTCTGAGAAGTCCTGAAAGCTCTCTGGACTTCAGTTTCCTCATCAGCAAAATAGAAGTGATAGCTAAATGAGGATTCATACAATAAACACCACATAATTTTCATAATTTGAAATGAGAGAAATAGAGAAAGACAGGTCTCTCACACACTACCACCATTAGTCCAGACTGGGCCCACAGTAAGCAATCCTGGGCAGCCTACCTTTCTCTGGGTCCCACCTTGGTTACCTTGGTGTATCTGACAACTACTACCACAAAAATGATGCATAACACATCACTCCAAAACTCATGTTTGCAGTTCAGCTCCATTCTAGTGGCAAAGCAAATCAGATGGCCAAGCTTCACATCGAGGAGTGGGGGAGGGGGTGGGGTTGGGAATGTAAAGTCCTGATCTAGGAAAGAGGGAAAAAAGTAGTAACCAGTTCAAGTCTCTCCATGTTCTGATGCTTGTCTATGGCCTGTCCCTGGCTATGAAGTTGAGAAAATGTGCTCATAGCCCTAGTGAGAAGATATTTAGGGACTGCTTGAGATTTCAGGTTGTGCAGATCTAAAGGATCCTGATTCACCCAAAGGCAAAGAAAATAGGACCTCAGCCTTGGGACTGAGTAGGAATGAAAGAGCTCCAGATGACTGACTGCCCTGGAAATCCATGGTGGGGATTTCAGATGATGCAGGTGAGGACCTTGGGTGTGGTAAAATTCCAGTGAC
>NW_005302877.1:0-722 GCF_000412655.1 Myotis brandtii
TCCAGCCATCACTGGTTCAGATTGGGCAAACATCGTCTAGAACAGTGGTTCTTAAAGAGCAGCCCTTGGCTTTGCAGCATCAGCACCATTTGGGAAACAGGGTCTTGGATCCCAACGTCAACCTTCAGATCAGAACTCTAGGGATGAAGGTCGGCACTCAGCAATCTGTGTTTTAACAAGCCCTTCAGGTGATGCTTGCTAAAACCTGAGAACTACTGGTCTAGGGAAAAACAAGAAGTCGCCATGGGTAGCCTCAGTTGCTGTGCTGCTGTATCCAGAAAAGAGAGAGAGATCTGAGGAAGGAGAAAGCCTGAGGTTGAGTGGGGAGGAGGAAGGATGACAGAAGGATGTGGGGAGAGATGGAGAGGGAGGAGAAGGGAGTGGGTGAGATTGATTCACCCTGAAATCTCCTGGGAGTGAAATGGGTTCAGGATCTCAGCTGGGTGCTGCCATAGCAACAGGTTCAGCCCTCCTCCCACCCCCTCCCCAAGATGACCAGGCATCAGACACGCCTACGCTGAGCCTGGCCCTGCAGAAGGATTTAAGCTTCAGTGCGTTGGAAAAGCACAGTGAGGGGAAAGTTTTAGGAAGAAGCTGGGCTCCTGGAAAGGCGGCTTCTGCAGCAGGGCAGATGGGAGTTATTAGTTTCTACAGTGGGGGTGAGGGGGAGCAGTGGGGACCTTTATTCTGCCAATGGTCATTTGGATATTTATAACATCATT
>NW_005302878.1:0-722 GCF_000412655.1 Myotis brandtii
TAACTGTTCACTTAGCATATGGTGAGCCACTTCAGAATACCAGGTTCTTGGCTAAACAATTTATCTGAATGTTTTACCCTTCCCAACAATCCTAAAATTAGAATTACATATTCCTAGTTTACAGGTGAAGAAACTGAGGCCAAGGGAGGTTAAGCAACTTTCAAGGTCATATAAATAAGTAGTTAAGTCACCATCCCAGCCTCTTCCTCAGCTGGTTCATGTGTATAGCGTGCTACTAAGAGTTCAGTCTCTACAATGTACATGAATACTTCAGTGACAAGAAACTCACCAACTCCAGAAGGCAGCCTCTTCTCTTACTGGGTAGACTGAATGGTCAAAATAGTCTTTCCTCGCATGCATTAGGCAGCTGTCTCCATCTTTGAAAGTCCCATCCACTGTCCCTGGTCACCTAGAAGGAATCAGTGAGCTATAGAAGGCACCTAAACCATGGGATCAGAAAGAGCTGGTTCTATTCCTACCCTACCACCAACTAGCCATCTAACTTTCAGCCAAGTCACTTCTGCCATCCGTGCCTCGATCGCCTTATCTGTACAATATGTATACAAATTGGTACCCCATAAAGCCTTTTGGAGAAAAAAATAAGTAATATTTGCTTATAAGGGCTTAGCTCAGTGTCTGGCAAATGGTAAATACTCAAGAACATTATTTTATTCAATTGAATCCCTCTTCCCCAACAGGGATTTGTGGAAAAGAATCTGTCT
>NW_005302879.1:0-722 GCF_000412655.1 Myotis brandtii
TTAATTCTCTCTTCCTTGTGTTCACACACATCAGGGGCTCTCTCCTTTCTAGGACCCTCTGTGTCCTGATCTAGTGTGGTTGGGTTGTGCTCCAGCCTCCTGCACACTGTCATCGTGTGACATTCCTTCATTTCCCTTCTTAGGATATTCCTTTATCTCGCTCCCATGTTGAACTTGTCTTTATTTCCCTGTTTTGGGTCCTTTCTCCAGTTTACTGTTTGTTTTGGTGGAGCGCATCCTCAACATCTTCATGAGAAGGAGTGCCTGGAGTATACATATTTAAGGCCATCCATGGGTACAAATGCTTTCATTCTCTGCTCAAACCTTGGGGGATAGTTGAGCTGGGTACAGAATCTTAGCCAGAAAATCCTCTTCCCTCAAAAGAACACCTCTGTCTTGAAGACTGGAGAGAGCCTATGGGCATTAGAGAAAGCGCAGATGGTGTGTCCTGGCAGGAGGTGGTTGACCTGGCCTGGATGGGAGTGTGGCAGTCAGAGCAGAAGGCAAAGAGACCCGTGCAGGCTGGCTAAGCCTAGCCAAGATGCGACTTTTTCCTGAGAGCAGTGAGAGCTGGTCAGTGTTTCTGACAGAGGGTGAGATGACCGAAGTCTCACTAGTGGAGGAAGCTCTTAATTGACCTCCAGACCCCAGAGCAGACGGAGGGAGGCACTAAAAGAAGGTTTGGCCCAAGGTTAACCTCTTGGGAAGAGCAGGGCTGACCC
>NW_005302880.1:0-722 GCF_000412655.1 Myotis brandtii
CCCTGGCCCCTGGCCCCTGGCCCCAGACTTCCTTGGTGTTTCTGACACTGTGCGCTCCTCTATGACTCCAGAGGGGATCAGTGGGTGTGTGAGCAGTGGCCTTCATTTATTTATAAAACACACAGTCACCGCTCTTCCATCTGCCATCAGAAAGAACTCCCTTCCGCCACAAAGCTCAGATGTTCCGTGTTTGTTTAGTCTTTATTTTATTTATTCATTCACAATTGTATCCCTAGGATCCCCTTTTAAAACCCTTCAGCAGCTCCCCAGAGCCCTCAGGACAAACACCAATCGCATGAGTTTGCTATCGCTGCCATGACAAACCCCGCAGACTGGGCTAACCGGCAGGAGTTCTCCATTGTCTCGGTTCCAGAGGCCGAGGTCGGCCATCACACGTCCTCAGAGCCTCTCTCCTCGGGGTGCGGACAGCCGTCTTCTCCCTGCGTCTTCACATCATCTTTTCTCTACATGTGTCCACCTCCAAATTTCCCCTTTTTTATACGGACTCCAGTCCTATTGGATCCCACCTTCATGACCCTGTTTTAACTTAATTATCTATTTGAAGACCCTCTCTTCAAATGCAGTCACATTCTAAGGTAACCACATATCAGGGCTTCAGCTTATGGGTTGTGGGAAATGCAGTTCAGTCATTTAAATGTCATTTAAGGCCGTCTGTCACCTGCTCTCACTCACCTTGTCTCCTCTCCGAGATGTTACTGTGC
>NW_005302881.1:0-722 GCF_000412655.1 Myotis brandtii
ATTTTACAGATTAAGAAACTGAAGTGCAGATGGAACCAGTGGCTTAGCTAAGTCATATAGTCAGAAATTAATGAGAGAGGGCATAATATACTGCAAAATGAAGTTACAGGAGTGACCTAAAGATCCAGATTGGATCCCAGGGCCAGAACTTGATGGTAATTTGAATTTGTCAAGGTATCAGAAGCAATTGTCCATCCAAAGGAGGGTTGGTTAGCTTTAGAAGCTCAAAAACTGAAAGAACTCTGAGAGAAAAAAACTGGCATTCTCTATTGAAAAACTACTCAGAGAAGGTTTTTCACTCATCAGAGTATTTGGTACTTGGTTAAGGCTATTGGGCCAGGCTTAGAAACGCCTTCAGAGGCCACACAGATATGTCATGCAGCTCAGAGTGAGAAAACAGCGTGTGGTCAGACTGATGAAATGACAGAGTGAATGAGATGACAAAAGGCACTGGGAGTTACAGATTTTCTTCCCTGGAAAGATTATCTCAAAAGTGAGATGGGAGCTTCATGTTCTCTTAGCTTGAAGTCATTAAATATTTCCACACATTTTACATTTTGTCCAGGATAAGAAAAAGCGAATTGCATGGATTTTACATATTCCTGTCTCTTGAACAGTGATTTCTCACTGCAATCTGCTTTTAAAAATCGGACTCATAAACTAGGTGAGTGCAAGTCCATTCCTGAAAGATGGGTTCACTCCTGCTGTAAAGACTAATCTGG
>NW_005302882.1:0-722 GCF_000412655.1 Myotis brandtii
AAAACGAACTAAGTTTATATCAGGCTGATTCAGGAATACATGTTTCCTCTTATTTTTCATCAGGAAATACTGAACAGAAAAAAATACATTAAGCCTCATTTTTTGTTAAGGCCTTTTTCTCTTTCTACTATCCCATTTCTTAAAATCCTTTTAAGGCACTTTTTACATTCTAGTTTCTTCAGTAATCCTTCCTTCACTTATCTTCAGACATAATGATTTGTTCTTTGTTCTGAATTCTAGCACACAGTCATTAACAAACAACCTAGCACTCAATAATGCAATGTTTTATATTTACCCTACATTATTTTTCTTAGAGATAATGCTCTTACCAACTAACCAGAGGTACTGATTTAACTAACTAATTCAGGAAGTATCTTCAACTTTCCCCTCTCTCCACAGCTTCTTGCAATTTAAACTCTATAGTAAGTAGCTAATTAGTTCTTATATATTTAATTTAAAAGGATTTGCTTAGAAGATAGAGCTAAGCACTAATGATGAAAAACTGAAATGATGCTTGTTGGCTATAAAGATAGTTTCCTTCTCTGACTACTGGTTGGGCTAATCTAGTAATTTTGATGAGACCTAATGCACTATGACAACGGAATGCAGATTTGGAAAAACTTGTGTGTTACAGTATTATGATTTTCTCCATGTCAGTCATGGCCTGCTATGTTTGTCAATAATTGTCTTAATTAGAGGTCCAGTGCACAAATTTGTGCATG
>NW_005302883.1:0-722 GCF_000412655.1 Myotis brandtii
CACACACACACATGGGCACTGTTTGCTCAGCTGAATCAGCTCAGGAGTTGCCTGCTGAATGGTGCCCAGGCGATGACTTGAGTTTGAATCTGAGCCCTCCCTTGATGAGATGTGTGGCCTTGGGCAACTCCCAACACTTCTCTGATTTTCTGTTCTCTTCTTTATAAAAATGGTGTCATAATTTTGTATGAGTTGAGATAATTTATGCAAAAATCTCCTACTCCATTATCTGGCACATGCCAAAGACTGCCTAAATGTGAGCAGATCTTGAAGTTTGGAATGAACCAAATCCTCATGCTTCCCTTTGTCATACAACCTTATTCATGGTTATGCCAAGGCTTACTGACCAACCAGTCTACCTTCCCCACTCGACTAGCAGGTCCTTTGTCCCTGATGCCTGGTCCCACGCTCCATCCAGAGAGGGGATCAGCAGAGATGTGTTGAATGAGTGATTGAGTGGTGAGCAGATGGTGGGGGACTCTTGAAAGACAGGGCTGGGTCTTGCATATTTAAGCCACTGCAGAGGCCATGTCTGCAGTAGACAGGGAGCCCTGGGGAATTCCAGAAACCTGAAGCTTTTAGAAAGCTGTGCACGCGGATTTTTTCATCCTAGAGTTTTTCAGGCCATTTACGTTGTGGGGCACGATTGCATGGTCAGCTACAATTACTGCCTGCCCAAGGGGGCTTGTTTGGAAGTCCAGCTTGGACTTAGCTGCCCCCTG
>NW_005302884.1:0-722 GCF_000412655.1 Myotis brandtii
GGGCGGGGGGCTTGAGAGGCCTTTGTGAACTGAGACTCAGGGGCTCCAGATTTGCTATAGGCTCCTGGTTTCCAGGGCTTTAACAATTCCGTGGGATACTGGCCAGTCCAGGTGTGAATGTAGTTTTCCCAGGGTTTGTCAGCCCCAAATTATCTTGCCTTTTCCTGGAAGTTTAGGATAATGTGTCCTGGAGAGCAAAGAAAGGTTGGAACAGGTTCAGAGATGAGGTAGCCAAACCTAAAAGGACAGAATTTGGTCCCCCCTTTGGGCAGGCATTGGCTTCACCTTTTCTTGAAATTCCCTGGTGGGAGCCTGAAACTGTGTCTTCTCCTGCTGGTCCTCCCCATGCATTCGCACCAGACTGTTCCCCAGACTCCCTTGGCAAGTTTGGCCCGCTTCTGCAGGTAGGTTCAGCCCCCGCTTCCTCTGGGCAACCAGAACCCCAGCTCAGCCTTGTTACTGGGAGGGTGCCTTCCCCACCAGCTTGGGGTGGACCCACTTCTGAGATCCCCGAATTGCCACATGGATATTAGAAAATACTGCAGGAAATATTGTGGAGTATTACAGATGCATGCTTTATACAAAAGAACACCAGTTCCCAGTGCAGGGTATAAGGAGAGCAGGGCTTCTGGTCCTAGAGAATCGTCAAGTCAATGGTAAATAACAGTGAGGCTCAGCTACCTCAAGCACTGTTTCCTCCAAACCCCGCTGAGGATATGGGG
>NW_005302885.1:0-722 GCF_000412655.1 Myotis brandtii
CCAGTGGGGCAAGACACGCTTCTTGAGGCGTCATTCACTCAGCCAAGAACTCAACTCTAATTCCCTGAACACAAGGAATCATGACAAAGCACTGGTTTGCAAATGTTACTTTTAAAGCAGAGTCAAAACTATTTCTAAATAAAGAGCAAAGCAGCTTTAACTAATATCAGCAAAGGGTCTAAGAAAAGAGATGTAGCTAATGTATTCCATCTGTTCGCTCTCTTGTGCCCTAAGACTCAGGACAAAGTGCTGGTTTGGGAAAGGAATCGTAACACACAGGGCAGGAACAAGGTACAAACAAGGCAAAGTTGGACACACTGTCCAACTTGTGTTTCCCAAACTGTCAAACCAGTCCCCAACCTCACTCGCATCCCTAGTCTGGCCATGACAGGAGCATCTATTTCCAGATACGAGCTGTTAAGCAGCAGAACCAATCTGCACAGTCGTGTGGAACCAATCACCACTGCCCTGATTGGTTCGGGAGGCAGCACACAGGACTGCATTCTTGTGGTTCACCCGTTCAGAAGGGCCTTTCCCAAGCACCACATGCGGCCTGCACTGGGCCCAGCAGAAGAGGGGGAGGCAAAGGATGTACTCTGCCCTTTGGCAGACTGTTTTGCCAGAACAATACTGCACTTCTTGCTTTGGCACATTGCATTCCCTCTCCCCACATGAGCCTTGCCCTGGAAGGTTTCGTTGCATGAACCCCAGAAGACCTCTTC
>NW_005302886.1:0-722 GCF_000412655.1 Myotis brandtii
CAAACCAGTTAGGGCAGTAAGTGACTTTTTAAATAGTAGGTGCATCGTTGCCTATAACAGTCTAAAAGTTAATGGCTTCAGAGTTTGTTTCAAGAGCTTAATGATTTTATCAAAGGCCTGGGCTTTTTCTATTTTTCTCTACTGCTATCCACAGCATGCGGCTTTCAGCCTTGGACTTGTTACCTCATGGTTGCATAGTGTCCACTGCAACTCCAGACATCACATTCTCATCCAACTCTGAACAAAAAGGGGGGACAGGGGAAAAGTTCTCATGTCTCCCTCCCTCTTTTAAATCAAGTTTTTTCCTAGCATCTCCCCCAGTAGATTTCTATTCCTGTTCTAGTCGCCAGAACTGAGTCATACGTTCATGTCCCAGCTGCAGAAAAAGGTTTACCTACTGACAATCTGGCATTTCCAGTTTCGGATGCAGGGCAGGTACTGCTGTCAAGGAAGAAAGGGAAGGAAAATGACAGTTGCCTGGGAAGCCAGCCAGGGCTACCTTGCAGATTATTTTCAAAGGCCTTTATCCTCTAAAGTTCAAATTCTCTGATGTGTTAGTCACCAGGCTCTGTAAGTAATATACATCAGTTAGAGGTCTAACAATCTAAGGCCAAATCTACATAGAAGCACATGAATCAATATTCAGAAAGCTCAATGTGACAAGTAATAGGTTTTTATTGGATGTACAGGAAGAAACAATGTGCCTGAAACACCTGTGTGTG
>NW_005302887.1:0-722 GCF_000412655.1 Myotis brandtii
ACGCTCTATCCACTGGGCCACACCGGCCAGGGCTCTGATAACTTTTAAAGGACGGGGTCTGGGAGAAGCATGCCCCTCGGGACCGGCACTTGCCAATGCCTGGGAGACCACACGTTGGCGCTGCTAGGATGGAGGGCACAGCAGATCTGATTTAGGGCACGAACGTGCCGGAGTGGCTCCCGGCAAGAGAAGTAATTGGTGACCTGCCTCACAGCCTCGTCACCTGCCACATAGTAGCTGTGCCACAAATCCACGCCGTGCACCTGAGACCCTGAGTTCTCTCCGTACGCGTGTGAAGAGAACGGCCACGTGGAATAGGGAGCACTGTTGTGAAATGTGTTTTAACCTGTGCACGCCCTCAGAAACACCCGAAACGATCCATTTGCGACGCACAGATGTGTCTAGAACTGTCCCTACAGGTGGTCTGTGCGAGGCTGGCGGAGCGAAGGGCACCGTGGAGCCGAGGGCAGCATCCGTTTCGAGCTCCCTGTGAGCAAAGGCAAAAGGGGCAACGTGCTGAGGTTGAGATGCTCATGACAACAGGTCCCAACAGCATGAGCCCAGGGTCTCCTGCTTTAATCAGGGAAAACCTGCCCCGCGGGCGGCACCTGGCACTGAGCCGTGTGGGGGACACACTCCCGCAATCTTATGAAGCAGTTACTTCAAGACGGCAAACCCGTTATAAGCCGGTTCCTTTTATTACAAATGAATGATCATAAAAT
>NW_005302888.1:0-722 GCF_000412655.1 Myotis brandtii
GGATTGGCAGATAGCTACAATGTGGAGGGTTTGGTCTGAAATTAGAGTCAAAGGAGAGACTTTTTTTTTCTTGGTAAGTGAGGGAGAATGGTGTGAAAGTGGTAATGTGGACCAAGAAGGAAAGATATGCTATCTTCAGGAATTGTGTGCTGAGAAAGAAAATATCAACCATTTGAGAGAGCTGCATAGAGAACTGTATTTTAAGAAAATAAGATTTCAGCTAGAAAAAGAAAATGAAAAGAATATTCACAAAAAAGACTGAGACTAATGGATTACTTTGGTAATGATTAAGTTTCTTAAAGTACTCTTTCATTGAAGTGTAGTTGGCTTTAATAAAATTAAAAAGATTGAATTCATATGGGACATATTCTCTAAATACAAAAGAATTAAATTTGAAATCAATTACTAAAAGATATTTAGAATATTCCTAAATATTTAGAAATGAAACAATACATTTATCAATAATTCCCAGAGAAATTAGAATGGGTTTTTACCTAAATAAAAGTAAAAAGATATACTATCAAAATTTTTGTGATGAAGATAAGCAGGGACTAGAGGGAAATTTGTAACTTTAAAAGCTTATATGAAAATTAAGAAATATTTTTATATCAATGATAGGTTTTTAATATAGGAAGCTAGGAAAAGCAGAGCAAATTAAATCAAGCTAAATAAAATGGTGATATTAATAAAGATTAGAATAACTGAAAAAGAAAATAGATAAG
>NW_005302889.1:0-722 GCF_000412655.1 Myotis brandtii
AAACTAGTTAACCCTCCAGAGGAGGGAAAGGTAAAATAGAATTTTAAAAATTAAAAAGTTAACCCCCAAAAAGAGGGAAAGGGGGAGTAGAGTAACAGCAAAACAAAACAAAAACAGATAAACAAAAGCAGAGCTAAACAGAGGAAACAAATAATAAAATTGCATACCTTTGTATCTAACCATATAATAAATCCAACTACATAAACAAATTGGATTAAACATTCCAATTAAAAGGGAGGGAATTTCACACTAGACACAACAAAGGTCTCCCACTCTATGCTCTTTTAGAAGAGATACACATTAAGATATATAACATCTGAACAAGACTAACAACTACCTTAACTTAAATGTTTATAGAATATTGCACACAACTGCAAAATACACATTCTTTTCAAGAGCAAATGGTGCATTCACCAGAACAGACTATATGAATGGACTATGAAAGTCTTAATAAATTTTTAAAAAGAACATCTTAGAGTATATTTCTGACCACAATGGAATTAAATTAGGAATAATAAGCTATCTAGAAAAAAAGCAACACATAAATAATCCATAGTTCAAAGAAGAAATCAACAAATTTTTATAATATTTCAACCTGAATAATGAAATGCAACATGTAAAAATTTGTGAAATGAAGCTAAAGCAGTATTTAAGATGGGTGTTTTAAAAGGAAAAAAAGGCAAAACCAATAAAACACATTCTACCCTTAAGAACTAGGGGTG
>NW_005302890.1:0-722 GCF_000412655.1 Myotis brandtii
TCAGTGACACAGCAAAGGGGAGCCTGCCTCTGCCTCCTGTCCCATTCTCCAGTCCAACCCATGGGTTTCCTGGGCTAACGTTAGCCCACTCCACAACCACCTTCATATCCTGGAGGTGACCAACAGACACCATCATCCCCTCTCTGGCCACAGGCCCTATCAAAACCTGATGAGAGAACCTGGGGCCAATTCCACCAACTGGGGGACCAAAGGACCCATAGTTGTGCTCTGAGCATCAGATTTTCCAAGATGTGGGGAAGTGGGAATACTTCAGGATAGAAAGAGATTACATGAACCATGACTCCCAATATATGACATTGTCTCTGAATGTGGCAAGTAGCCAAGGGTCCCCAGGAAAGAGCCCCATGGGCCAACTCCACTGTCTTCCCAGTCCAGCGCTGCCCATTTACTGTGCTCTTGGAGATGGTACCCCCATGCCCTCTGTTACTTTTGTCAGGGCTCTGGGAGTCACTCTAGGTGCCTCCCTCCCCCACCCATCACACCTCCCCTCAAATTTCACTTCCTCAAATTGTCTTCCACCTCAAATCTTTCCCCCACAACATGCAGATTTGGTTCTCACCTTCTTAAACAACCACAATAGTGTTGATCTCTGGCCTCTTGAACTCCCGCCTTTCCCTTCCACCTCTTTCCCTATCCTGGCCTCAGAGAGACCATGTTGATACCTATATGACCCTGATCCTTTCTTGCTTAAGAATCTTCCA
>NW_005302891.1:0-722 GCF_000412655.1 Myotis brandtii
CAGCCCCACAACTGTGATTCCCTCTAAACTGGATGGATTGGCATTCTCTTTCACTGCAATTTTCTCTACTATCTTACTGAAAAAAATCGGGGTGAACTAGTCTCTAGAGTAGTTTTTAGTGTATTTGTTTCTCTTTCCATCAGGTAGTGGTCTTCTATGGAGAGGAAACTTTCACCGCATCCAGGGCAGCTTGTGCTTGTTAAGCCATATAAATAGAATAAATGACGTTTCATTCTTTGATGCAAATATTTATTCCTTGATGCAAAAAGAGGTCAATGTGAAACTAGCATTATCTAAAAGCACAGGGCATTCAATAGTGTTGCTTTGAAATCAGTGTCTCTCTCCTTCTTGTCATTTTCCCTATAATGGTAAGTACTAGTGGACTTTGCCTTATTTTAGGGGTATGAATAACTGATAGCCATACTGGTGTATGGGGAAAACAGACACTTTTTTTCAACCTTTTTTTTTTCACAGTTTAATCTCAGGCATCCTCAAAGGAAGGGCTTTTAGATGCCCTAACTATAGCATTGCCACTTGTCGGCCCAAATTAGGACTGATGAGGACACCACCTCTCAAATGGCTCCTGTACTAGTGCCCTTCAATCCCAAATTTCACCCCTTTCTAAAAGCAGCCACTGAAAGTTGTGTCATGATACACATGCAACAGCCAGGCCTTTCTTTGGATGCTGTAAGAGTACCTCACGACATTTGGGGATGGGGGGG
>NW_005302892.1:0-722 GCF_000412655.1 Myotis brandtii
TGTGTGTGTGTGTGTGTGTGTGTATCTGTCTGCCTGCCTGTGTGTGTCTGTGTGTCTATCTGACTACAGGGCAAATGAGTTGTGAGCAGGGAGAACTATTTAGATTTTACTTGCACAAAACACTCTAGAATGAAGTGGTACATTTAGATATGGCTATATGTAGTGGTATGTTTCTTGACAAAATACCTGCTATAAATATGTCCCAAAGTTAATATTTTAAAAACGTCAGTGATGGGTATATAGGACAATATAATTTTCTGGACTTTTTGACACTTATAATTTTAAAGTATTATAATAGGTGAAGCCCCAAATTCTCAACTTGTGATCCATGCACCCCTGAATTTTGGACTTTCAGAAACTCCCTGAAATTGTATATAATTATTTTGAAAGTATGTACTGTTTTTGTTTTGTTTGGGGGTGGGGGGAGAGATTATAACTTGAGCTCTACAAAGAGATCTACCATGTCAGATCATTTAAGAGCAACTCCTCTGAACTTGCAATCAAAATGGCAAGAATAATTTGTGCAGTTTTACAACTTACGAAGAACTTCTTCATCTATTAGGCTCTTCATTCCTTATAGCAGCCTGAGAAGCAGCCATAGCAGGTTCTTAGCTCTGTGGATCGAGTAAGGAAACCAACCCTTGCCGGGGGTAAAGAAGCTGCACTAGAACTCTTTCCAAGTGGCTTCTTTCCCTAAGTACTGGTTTGCTTAATCTTCTTTG
>NW_005302893.1:0-722 GCF_000412655.1 Myotis brandtii
AGTCATCAGAGGTGGACTGTGCCAAGTATCGATTTACTGCCTCTCAGCGCCAAATCCACCCTTTTTGGCTGCTTTGTGAAGGTGGATTTGGGCCCTTTAGATTTTCCCTTCAGCTGACACTGAAGCTTTGTCAGGGAGGAGACTGGAGACACTCGAGGAGGAAAGGGCTTCGGTGTGCGCACCTGAAAGCAGCATGTGCGTGTACTGCAATCCCAGTATAGCTGACAATCCTTGAACTTCTATTCCCCCTGATCAAGTTATTATATAGTTTTTCTCTCCTGATTAGCCCTGGACTATGCCAGCACTAGCTTAGACTAGACATTGGCAGAGAATTGAAATGGAACTAAAGAAACACAAAGTAAAATCGATAGAACTTGGTAACGGATTAGACAAGGGAACTGAGGGTGGATCATTTTAGCTTACATAACTGGATGAATGGAACCCTTCACCTACATGGAAACCACTGGAAAAGGGCCAAGTATGAGGAGAAAACTCACAAGCCCAGATCTGAACAACACTGAGTTTGAGTTGACTTTAAGACACCCAAAATATGTCAAGTAGGCAATAGGCTCTAAATTCAAGAATTTAGACAAGTCTGGGATTAAGATGGGAGCCACAGCCCTTAAAGTGACAAATGAAGCCACAGGCACAGTTGAAGTGGCCCACAGAAAAAGTAAACAGTGAGAAGGAGGGCCTACCTAACTTGAGGAATCCGTTAAAAA
>NW_005302894.1:0-722 GCF_000412655.1 Myotis brandtii
TAAGCACTCAGAGGACTAGGAAGTGCCTTGTTCTGGAGGCTTCTGCAGAATGCTTCCACAACAAGCTGCTGTGAATGGCCGAAAGCCTGAATGAGATGAACAAAGCCTGGGGGTGGAATGGGCAGCAGTGCCCACAAAGGGGCTCACTGGTGGGAAGACTGCAGCTGGTGGAAACTGCCAGCCACGAACACGTATTTTGAGAACTCAGTCGAGTGGTTCTGGGGCAGAGCATCTGCACCCCTGGAGAGGCAAAGGGGAAACCAAAAGGCATTTTCCCTCTCTCTCCCCTCAGCTCTCAGGTTTTCTCCTGCCTTACTCACTCCCCTTCCTATGGAACAGCCCTGTGCCTGGAGCCATCCTCCAAATAGTGTTACTACTAAGCACTGCGTATGCTAATCAGCCTTAGTCCTCACTGCTCAGTGAGAATTTCACAACTCATTGTGGAATTGGTCTCCTTTCAATTGAATGAATGAGAATGAGCCCATGAAGAGTCCCGGTGCCATGGTTAAAGACCACACCTCACAGGAGAGAGAAGGGTCCAGGCGCCATTCTTCTTGGGCTCTCCTTCTAATTCTATGAATTGACTCAGTTCAGCCAAACATGACAGCAGTAACAATAACACTACAGTCATCACATTGAGAATCACAGGCTTATCTTCCTTAATCCTTACCTCAATGAAATACGCAGACTAATACAGTGGGGCCTTGACTTACAAGTTTAAT
>NW_005302895.1:0-722 GCF_000412655.1 Myotis brandtii
ATGCCCAACCAACTGAGCCACACTGGCCAGGGCAGAGCCCACAGTCTTTTGATGGTTGAGGTTAATGCCTAAGAAGACAGCCACCACCTTCAAAGATTCCTCCCTTGGACCACTCTGTGCTCTCTTTCCTTCCCGGCTGTTTAGCCATCTTTCTCAGTGCGCTGTGAGCTCCTTGTGCCTGGCATTGTGTCCAACGTATCCCTTTTACCTCCATCCATGTGTCATAGTGCTGAGCACACGGTAGCCATCCCATGCATACTCACACGGCAGTGGCCTTACTGAAGGCGTTGGAGGCCAGTGGAAGCCCTGGGGGCTTGGGACAGGAAGCCCTGGTTCCTGATCCTAGACTCCCCATGCTGCTAGCTGTCTGGTGAGATCTCTACGGTTTTGTTGGCTTGGTTGAATAGACTGGATAACGGTACTTAGCTTTAAGGTTTTGTGAGCTCTTAGACAGTGGTGCCGGGACACGGAGGTTCAGTGCTCAGCGTGTGGTGGTGGCACGCAGTTGGTGGCCACTCAAACTGTTCCCGCGAGTTGTGTTGGGAGAGTCATGTCTCCCATGGTTCTCTCTTCGACATTTCTCTGAGCATTTGGACCACAACTCTAGGACTTTGGGACTCTGCTCCTCACTTTTGCTCACTTATTACTATTATTAACTAAAACCTCACTAACTAGTAGGCCCCTCAGGGAACTCCCTTGCCATCCTGGGGCCTCTGTTTCAT
>NW_005302896.1:0-722 GCF_000412655.1 Myotis brandtii
AATACAAAATAATATTGAATGTAAACTGTAAGTAAAAAATAAATAAATTGTAAAAATAATGTTACCCTTAACTAATAAGAAATTAATAATTTTAATGTATCAAAATTTTAATTCTTGATCTGAAATTCACAATTCCCCATATGCAGGTCACATTAGTAGAGATAGTAGGTGTAATATAGGTATCAATATTTTGGTGTCTGCTAATTACTGAAGATGCATTGCTCCTCTTTTCTTTTTTCCCCAAACAAATAGAACTGGCAAAAAGCCCATCATACTGTTTTTTGTTTTGTTTGTTGTTTTTTGCCCTACTTATCAGCAAAGAAAGCTACCAAGTTCCAAAAGCCTTAAAAAGCTGTATTTATAGTGTAACTTTCGCTTATAAACCTGAAATCCCTTTCTAAAACTTGGGTGGGAAGAAGAATCCTGCTTAGAACACAGCTGAATGACTTACTCCTTAGAAAGTTACTGATTAACTCTCCACAATATCGTGTCCTTTTAATCTTGAAATTTCCACAGGATCACCATTTCTCTTTGCCAGGCTGAGGCAGCATTTTGAGATTGGGTGGGTGTGAGCATTGATTTTTTGGAACTGGCAGCTGAGGTCAGCTTTTAATTTTTCCTACTTTGATCTTTTACTGTTAGAAAATAAGCCATAGCCTCGCGGGAGTTGGGTGGGTGAGTGGGATTTGCAGAGAGACACCTACTAAAGTGCAGGGCACTGG
>NW_005302897.1:0-722 GCF_000412655.1 Myotis brandtii
CTAACCCTAGCCATAACCCTAAGCCTAACCCTAACCCTAACTTTCAAACTAAATCTAACCCTAAATCTAAATCTAAACTTACCCTTAATCCTAGCCCTAACCGAAACCCTAACCCTATCCCTAACCCTGACCCTCCCCCACCTGCTCCAGCCTTCCCAGGCTCAAGTGTTTTCAATGATTCGCTGTGACCTCCTCCTCACCTACCCCATAACCACCTGGGTAGGTGTTTAAAACACACTTTCTAAGGCACCAACTCTGATATTCCAGAGGGCAGCATGGAGCCAACCCACCAAATGGGGACCAGACCCCCAGGCCAGGCTAAGCTGACCCCCGTCCTTCGCCCCCTCAAAACAGATAAAGCCCTCACCTTCTTTACCAGCACCCCATGCCAGATGATCTCCGAGCTCCTCTGCCACACCCCTAATCCTAACCCTACCCTAGGCATAACCCTAGCCCTAGCTCTAATGCTAAACCTAACACTAACCCTAACCGTAGCCCTAACCCTAACCTTGTGCTCTAATCCTAAACCCAACCCTACCCCTCACCCTAACCCTCTGCCTTCTGCCCAGAACCCAACGCAGCCACCCAGAAGCTCCTGTCCCCTCCTCCTCCTCTCCCAGTCAGCCCAGCCCTCAGGGCTCTAATGAGGATGGAGAGGACTCCCTGGGCTCTAAGGAGCTCAGTCTGCCTCACCTCTCAGCACCCACCCCCTGGCCTGTCCA
>NW_005302898.1:0-722 GCF_000412655.1 Myotis brandtii
GGAGCTCGGTCGGTTAGAGCGTTGTCCCAACACCCCAAGGCTGCAGGTTGGATCCCAGGTCAGGGCACAGACAAGAAGCACCCACTGAATGTGTAAAAGGAGGGACAACCAATCGATGTTTCTCTCTCCCTGTCTCTCTCAAAAAAGTCAACCAATAAAAATAAAAGCAGTTTAAACGATTAGGGGCACAAGACCTTAGCGAAGGATGATTCACGGCCTCGGAGGATCTGATGACCTCACCTGGCCCATCCCAAATGAGTAAGCGCAAACGGCCCTTTTCTTTCAACTCCCTGGAGATAAGATCCGCAGCCACTCCTGTTTCCCCGGCACTGAATCAGAGCTCTCAGGTACCGGGAAGTGTTTCTCTACGTCTTTCTTGTCAAAACCTCTCCTACTCGTTGATCTTTTAAACCTCTGGATGGAACCTGATCGCATTATGGTGGCCGTGCCCTGAATGCCAGGACCTCTCCCTGGAAGGATCTCCAGCACTTTCTCATTTCTGATGCTTCCACCTCCCAATATAATGATTCCGTTCATCCACTGCCTGAACTGTTTCTCCTGCGGCCCTCTCCCTCCCTCCCCTCACTCCCCTTTCCCAGATCAGAGGGAAGAGGAAATAAAATTTCCAAAGGCCAGGTTTTTTTCTTGGCCAGTCCAATAATGGAAATGTATTCAAATTCTTCCTTTCTGATATTGAAGTGATAGCTATCACCATCAATCTA
>NW_005302899.1:0-722 GCF_000412655.1 Myotis brandtii
TGGAATTGAACCCGGGACCCTTCAGTCCGTGGGCCAAGCTCTATCCACTGAACCAAACCAACTAAGGCATGAGTCTAATTTTAGAGAAGGAGAAACTGAGGCACAAGGGAATGAAATGAGTTGTTCAGGATCACGTGATTAGACAGTGCAGCAGCAGGGATGGCTCCAGGGGCTGAACTCTTGAGCAATGGAGTTTAGAGTCGAGTGGAGCAAGTAGGTCACTAAAGTGGTTTGAGAAGTAAGAAGATAGAAGCAGAGAAAGGGCTGGCTGGCGAGGCTGAGGAAGGATTTGTGTTAGGTGGGATGTCTAAGCTGAGATCTGAAGGTTGAGAAAAAATAGCCAGGCAAAGATTATGAGGCATTAGGAAGCGCTAAAAATATCTCAGATGAGGGAGGAGTGGGAAAGAGAGGAATGGGAGGTGAGTCTGGCAGGGTGACCAGGAGGCCAGATCGTGAAGGTCTGGGAGGCCAGGCTGGGACCTGTGTGTCCGGGTGGTAATGGGAGGCCCTGAAGCAGCTGTGCCAGATCAGGCCGTGGAAATGTCATGTCTAACTGCTCTGCGTACAGACTGGACGGGAGGCCTGGAGGCAGAGATGAATCAGGTTGAGGGGAGAGGCGATGGTGTCTGACTTGAGGCTGGGGGCAATGGTGAAAAAAACCAGTGTATTGGTTTGATAGCATTGAGGATGGAGAAATTACAAGACTGAGTGATAATTCAGGT
>NW_005302900.1:0-722 GCF_000412655.1 Myotis brandtii
CTGCCGTCTGGGGGCTGCAGCCAGGATGGCCACAGGTCAGGTTCAGTCCTGTCCAGGGCCCGAGGCCCAGGGGCACCGAGGGGTGTGGGCGGGAAGGGGTGGATGCCCTGTTCAAGCTAAGAGCAAACCGCCTTCCTCTGGCCTCTGGGTTCTATTCAGCCCCTAGGGGATGCAGTCTGCCCACAATGGGGAGGGCCTCGCCTCTGCTCAGTCCTGACCCCCTGCTGATGTCTCCTGGAGACCCCTCACACACCCAGAAACAAGACTCGGCCAGCTACCCGGGCACCCTTAGCCCAGTCACGTGGCCACAGGAGCCGGGATGGCTTGGCTAACAGGCCACAGGGTTCTGTGTCACCGGGAGGGGGCAGGAGGGCAGAGGAAGCAGTGACGTTTGCTGCACGACCTTGTCCCTGGCACCCCACATCTCTCTGTGGCCCTGAGCCCGTCTGACCAACGTCAGGGTGCAGGAGGACGTCCGTCATGCGCTCCCTCAGCAGCCACCCCGGAGCCACGGCAAGACGGAAACACTGGCTCCCTGCCCTGGGGGCTCATGGCTGTTTTGGGAGCACCAGCCACTGGGCAGAGAAGAGGGATGGGCTGGCCATGGGGAAGCCACGCCTGCCTGCGGGTTCCTGCAGGGGGGATTGCTGATGGCTGTGGTGGTCAGGGAAGGCTTCCTGGAGGAGGTGCTGACTTCACTCTCCTCCTCCTCCTCCTCCTCC
>NW_005302901.1:0-722 GCF_000412655.1 Myotis brandtii
CCTCCAGGCAGAGGGGCCCAGTCAGGGAGGGAGGCATCACACACACCTCACTGCCCTGGAAGGTGGCACAGGGGAAGGTCAGAGGAAGCCCTGGGCCCTTCCTGGAGGAGGCGGCAGGACCAGGAGGACTCTCCAGGGGCAGAGGGGGGCCTGGCCCAGGCAGCCCGGACAGCTGGCGGAAGGACATGGACATGGAGCTGCGGGGGAGGGCTGGGGTCGCGGCATTGTCCTTCCGCCAGAGAGAGTGGAGTGAGGAGGAAGGGGCAGAGTGGGGAGAGGGATGGGACTTCCATCCGTCCTGCAGTGGTGGGGGCAGGGAGCTTCTGGAAGTTTCCACAGCAGGCGGAGACCGGGTCCTCTTTCCCTGAGCCCCAGCCCCTAGTCTTCCCCCCACTCCCTGGCGGCCCAGGCATCCGGGAGAGCTGCCTTTGGCCGCTGCCCTTCCACACAGCGCCCTGCACCCACCTCTCCGCACGGTGCCCCTCCCTCCCTTCTCCGCCCTGATTCAAAACAGAACAGCAGGAATTCGCTCCTTCCTCCCTGACCCACTTTCCCGGGCAGCACAGACTCCTGCTTGCTGATCTTGGCCGTAGGAGCCTGTTGACACTGAAATGTTTGCTCACGCGTCCCCGTCCCAGGGCAGGGCCTGCTCACTGGAGTGACCTGCACCACAATGGCCCAGAGAGAAGGTGAGGCCGGAGAGGGACTTCCTCCAGCCCCTC
>NW_005302902.1:0-722 GCF_000412655.1 Myotis brandtii
AATTCCAAAAATAACATTGGGCCGCAAAGGGTTAAAGAATAAGGTTTTCATTGTTATTTTGTTCAGATTGTTAGTTTCTGAAATTTAGGTGCGAGCTTGGTAATGAGCAATTCCACGAATTGGTCTCTTTCTCTTCATCCTTTACTGACTCCTCTCTGTTAGCGTTTGAAGTGAAAGCATCTTGCCCCTTCTGTCCTACAACCAACAGAACAAAATAAACCCTCCCCTTGACCTTGCCTGTCCTTCTGGCTCCTGCCTTTCAGCTCTGACAGCCAGGCTTCTGAAGGAGTTCCCTCTACTAACTCACTGTCTCCCATCCCATTCTCAGTCTACTGTAGCCTCACTTTCTTGCCTTCCACGAAACTGTTCCCACCAAACTCACTAGTGACCCAGATACTGGATACTTTGGACCTCCTTACCAGAATTTGACTCCTTGAGTCAAATGTTCTCTTTTTTAAAATGTTCTTTTTCACCCCGGCTGGGTAGCTCCATAGGTGGAGCGCCATTCTGATAAGGTGCGGGTTTCGTCCCTGGTCAGGACACACACAAGAATCCACCAGTGAATGCATACATAAGTGGGACAACAAATCGATGTCCCTCCTTCCCTCCCTCCCTCTGTCTCATTCTCTTTTTCCATCCTTTCCTCCCTCCCTCTCCCTCTCTCTTTTTCCTTTCCTTTCTCTCTCTCTTACTCTCTCAAATCAATAAATTCATTTTTTTTT
>NW_005302903.1:0-722 GCF_000412655.1 Myotis brandtii
GGCGGCCATTCTCCCTCTTTGTATTCTGCCCAAGTGGGATGCGATCCCGGTCATCTCAGAGTCGAACTACAACATCTGAAAATAAGCATTCCGGGCCTTGCATGCCCCGTCCGAAGCAATATCCAATGGGGATGGCAAAATACGTTTTCGACTTTCATGCCCACTCCAACCCCCTGGTCGCTGCTGCCAGGCGTGCTGGGTTGAGGAGGATTCTGAGGCCGAGTCTGGGCCGAGCGGAGAAGAGTATCACGATGGAACAGCGACAGCAACCATGGCTTCCACACTTGTCATTCTTGCCGTGGGTCCTGGAGCCTCCGTAAATCCCTAGATGGGCAGGTTCCTCCTGCTACGCAATTCCATCATGAGGGTATGTGTGTTCTTGCCCACACCTCACAGCACAAGAACTGCCATTCCTCATTTCACTGGCGTTTTCTCTCTCACTAGATCAGTAACTCCTGAGCCAGCTAAAGCCCTCCCTGGGACCGTCCTTGTGAAGAGCACGCACTTGCTTCCCCCGAGAGCATAGGATGCCCTGTGAGATCTGAGAACTGAAGTCAACAGTGGGCACTTCACTTTACCCAAAATTCCTCCATCTTCCGGCACTGATCATTCCCAAGTGGCCCCTGAGGGCGATGAGAAGTCAACAACAACAAAACTACCCTGAGCAGATGCTGGACAGCCGGCTGGGCTTAGCCCTAGGAGGGGTCGGGGAGGAGCGGGTG
>NW_005302904.1:0-722 GCF_000412655.1 Myotis brandtii
CATGTCTAGGAATCTGACCCAGCTGTACTCCCACCACACTGGAAGAAGGTGTAACAACAGAGAGACATGCTGAAGGTTCTCATTACACAGGCGTGACGAGTTTCACAAAACTATATCCAAGCTAAACTCTTTAGCATTCCATTACGCCATGCATTAGCCAAGGATTTTATCACCTTTTTTGTTCATTTGCAATTTCACTAAATTGGTACTCTGCTCTTAGTATCTATCCCATTAATAGAAATTAGGAAAGATTTTTAATAGTCATGTAATTAGTCTGAAACATATGTCTCTGCATCCATTATTGAGCTCTAGAGTGGATTTCTATAAACTGATCAAAGTGAGGTATGTAGAAGCTACAGTGTGTGACTCTCTAAATATCTACTGATCTGTCTGGTTGAGCCTCAGGTTCTCAGGCTGCAGGATTAGACTATTGATACCCATTTATTAAAGCTGTGGTGAGATGAGATTAGATGATATATGAGAAAAGTATTTTATAAACTTTAATAGACAGAAGAGATTTTGAGGATTATATTATTACTCAATATCCAAGATGAGAAAAATTTTGCTTATTACACTTCCTCGTGTGTATCTTTCTTACAATATGAATTATAGGTAAATTCTGAATTATAATTGTTGGTGCAGTAACACTAAAAAATTAGAGATACTATAATAAGTATCTCTGTCAAATGTCATCAAAAATTAATATACTATAAATACCAGCC
>NW_005302905.1:0-722 GCF_000412655.1 Myotis brandtii
CCCTGGAAAATTTAAGACATTGCTGAGAAAATTTAAAAGGACCTAATAAATGGAGAGACTATTATATTTATAGACTAGAAGACTCAATAATGTTCTGATGTCAACTCTCCCCAAATTGATCTATAAATTCAATTCAATTGTATTCAAACTTTCCATCAGATTTTTAAAATAGCAATTTATAAGCTAATTTGAATATTTATATGGTTATTTAAAAACCTTAGAATATTCAAACCATTTTCAAAAAGGAATGTTTCAGGACTGACAATACATGATTTTAAGACTCACTTTAAATCTGCAGTAATTGAAATGGGATGATAAATATAGAGACACAGACCAATAATATAGAATAGAGAATCTCTAAAGATAAATGATCAATTTAATTTTGAGTAAGTTTCCAAGGCACATAAATAGGGGAACAAGTGGTACTGGAGCAATTAGATATCTCTAGAGAAAAAACAACAAAAAACAAAATAGCAACAGACCTCACCCTTTCCTTACACCATACACAACAACTAATTCAAAATGTATTATAGACTTAAATATATATAAATACTAAACCTATAAAAGTTCTGGGAAAATGCAAGAAAAAATATTTGTAACTTTGGGATAGAAAAGTAATTTTTAGACAAGTCACAGAAATCTTAAAACATACATAAAAACAGTAATTTGGATTTCATCAAAATTTTAAACATCTCTTTGAAGGACACCATTGATAAAATTAA
>NW_005302906.1:0-722 GCF_000412655.1 Myotis brandtii
GCATGTGGTTCCCCAGTTGTGGCTGCTGCCCAAGGGCCAGACCTCCAGACTACCTGACTCTAATAGCCAAGGAATTCACACTCCAAGGCCCATTGGACTATAGAAAAATGAAGCAGTGCTTAAATGGATGCAGGAGCACTCCCCCTGCCCCCATGACTACACACCAGGACCGGCACAGAAGGAACAGGCAAAAATGCCCATCCCCCAGTTTCTCCCTGGAAGGTGCTTAACTACATACTTTCCCAGCTGCTGCCTGAGAGTACAGCTTCTCATCAGTCTGAATCTAGATGATGACTATGATTGTTCGAACATTGACAGATCCTGGAACACCCTCAACTGCTGGGAGCCACGAAGAACCAAGAAGAAGGCTAGGTCAATTATAAAGGAGCTTGGATTGAGCTGATTGACATTAATAATCTCCTACAGGAGACCACTTTGTCAAGACTGGGAAAGGTAACTGTTTTATCTAACGAAAGAAACCAACAAAGGATCACAAGAGACTACTATGAATAATTATATGCCAACAAATTGGACAGCCTTTAAGAAATGGATAAGTTCTTAGAAACATACAATCTACCAGGACTGAATTGTGAAGAAATAGAAAATCTGAACAGACCAATTACTAATAGGGAGAGTGAATTATTCATAAGAAAATTCTCAATGGCCATGGCCAGTGTGTTTAGTGGTTAGAGCATTGGCCCACACACAGAGGGTCTCAGGTT
>NW_005302907.1:0-722 GCF_000412655.1 Myotis brandtii
TGAGTGATCGTCCTGGGGTGGGGGCACTGAGGAGACTGGCTGCCAAGCCTTTCTGCCCGCAGCACTCCTGGGAGCTGGGGGAGTTTGCCTTTCATTCCAGAAGGGGGATCTGGGCAGTGTGTCATGGTGCCCATCACTCTGATCTCTAAAATCAGGTATCAAGTTCAGAAGGCCCTGGGGTGGAGCTAAAGGAGGCATGCATTTCAAATAAACTGCTTGGGTAAGATGGCTGTTATTGGGGTGAGGAGTCAGGGAGAGGCAGTGAGCCGGCTCATTCTGCAGGGATATTGTTTGCAGGCCTTGTGCAAAGCCTTTGCCCATGTTCTCAGTCACCCCAGGGACCTTGTCATCTCTGCTGGCCGCATCTGAAATATTTTGCAGGTGGGAAAGAGGTCCCCAGGTCCAATTTGCCTGTGTCCCTAGTCTCCAGCATGAGGTTTGCCTGGCATGGAGCGGGCACTTGAAATCTGTTAGTTGGAAGCAGGAATGGGCATTGGTCCTCAGCATTTCTTCACTCTTATGTTCAGTGACTGCATCCATCATTGTCATGTAATCCTCAGCATTAACTTCCTTCTTCCAGATACCCTAAGACATCAGTGTGTCCCAGGTCCAATATTTGTCTGTCTTAAAAAAAATTAGATTGTATTTTCTTATAAATTCAATGACTAAAATATTTGTCTTAATAGAAATTGATAGTTCAAAATGTATTCACAAAAATGTTA
>NW_005302908.1:0-722 GCF_000412655.1 Myotis brandtii
GTTCATGACATATCAAGATGACTAAGTATGCAGACACATTATGACAGAGAGCAAGAAAGTTGACCTAGGTCTGGGTCAAGACAGTAAGTTTGTCCTTGCCATGCAAAAGCAAACTGCTTTTGATCCTTTCTACTGATTAAGACTGAGCAAAACACAGTTACCACATCAATAGTTGGCTACTGAATACCACTGGCTATGTCCATCTGCTCCAATAAAGCTACCATATTTGGCATGTCAGCTGCTATTGGGGCTACCATCTGTTCAGATTTAAGGTATTCCAATATTACCCTTCACTATCCATATGTTTTTTTTCCTGCCAAGAACTGAGCCTTGACCTGATAGGGAGCACCATCCTTTCATCCTTTCAGTCTTGTAGAGTGGCACTAATTTCTGAAATTCCTCTTGGATGGTACTGCTTCTGATGTACTCTCTTTGCCATAGGTAAGTGGCAGTTTCAGGGATGTGGCATTATGGTTCTCACTTTGCAAGTCTTTGGTCAAATGTAAAAGGTCTGCTTGTGCCAAGAATATTTTTTCCAATTACACATCAGGACCAGGAAATTTACCGCAAGCTGGATCTGTGGTCTCACTGGACCCATTGTAAGATGGGCTTGGGCCAGGATTCTATATATCAACTAGCCTGCATAAATTTCACTTTGTTACTGGCCTTCGAAAAGTCTGAATATTCTCCTTTCTCCAGTGGACAGTTAGCCTGGAAAAAAA
>NW_005302909.1:0-722 GCF_000412655.1 Myotis brandtii
TTAAAGAGAGCTAAAAATCCTCATACATCATTATAAGGCATAAATTGATGTCTAAATAATTAAATCAAAAAATAGTGTCATAAACATATTACTTAGAAATTGTTTTGAAATAACAGAGGAAAAGTGAAAGTTAAAAATGAAGAGAATTATTACCTCTGGGGAGTGGGACAAAGGACTGGCCAGAAATGAAGCAGATAATTGCTATTTTTGTTTCTGTACTATGAGGATTTTTGGATGTTTTGCTTTTACAAACCAAGAGAATAACAAAAATTTAAAAATAGCAAAAGTAAACAAGTAAAGGCCATGTATTTCCATGTGTATTTTCTAAAACAAAAGAAAACTAATAGACCTTGGGCATGGGATCCTGGAGTTTTTATCTGACCTATCAGTTTTTCTCCCTTACTGTTAATTACACATGTCAACAGATGCCATTGTAGCTTACACTTACATCCCAGCACAGCGTGTGCTTTAGTAGAAATAGCAAGATTTTGGGCTCCGTTTCATCTATTCTACATGAAATGTGGCTGAGAAGAGCCTGGTGAGCAACAATCTTTTTCCCAGAGTCCTCGTCCACCAAGTACAGCCAATGATACCTGCCTCTTCAATTTGTAGTTAAAACAAAAGCAATTCCATGTGAAAAGTGCCTAAAGAGTGGCTAGTTCTTGGTTGGTATTCTGCTAATCAAATAGGATTCAGCAAGCAAGACCTTCCATCTGCAACCC
>NW_005302910.1:0-722 GCF_000412655.1 Myotis brandtii
CGACCCTCCCCCCCCCTGCATGTCCGTGACCGTTCCTGCGTGTTTCTCTTGTCTCTCGGTCTCTTAAGGGCCGGCCAACCCCACGGTGTCTGGGGCCAGTCCAGGAGGCTGCTCAACTCCAGCCAGCGGCACAGACACGGAGGGACGGCCTCGTTCCCCTCATGGCGCCTACAGGTGGACCCCAGTGAGCTGTTTGGGGGGGCGGGTCACAGATGATTAAGCAAAGGGGTCCCAACATCCTTCCAAAAATGGACTAAACTCTTTCCGTGAATGTTTCCTCACCCGGAGAAGTCAGGAAGAGTCTGGAAGGAATTCCCAGGATGAGTGAGAAGGGCTGTGAGACTCTCTTTCTCATGCAGCTCAGCAGCCACCTTGGGAAAACAGCAGCCCACGTCCCTGGTAGCAGAGGGAGGGAGTAATCAGAGAGCGGTCAGTTGACCTGCCTGGTGGTTCCCTAGAAGATACCGCTTCAAAGTTCCGTCTTTCCTGGACCCGACTGTTGGGAAAGGTCTCCTCCCAGGGGCAGTTTGTCAAACAACATTCATAAGCAAGTGTTTTAACAGAGCGGCTGCCTGAGGCAAACAATAGCCTAGCTCAACAGGAAAAGCATAAAAGGAGAAGTTCAGGGATGAGATATCCAAAGGGGCTTTAAAAAGCAGCAACATATTCTTGGGAATCTAAAAAGGCAAGCACACGCATGCACGCACGCATACATTCATGCA
>NW_005302911.1:0-722 GCF_000412655.1 Myotis brandtii
TCACAGGGATTATTATAATATCCTCCTAATGCTTTCATTTTGACCCTCTCCAGCCCATCATCCACATTGCAGCCAGAGTGATCCTTATAAACTATCAATTTGGTTAATTACTCCCCTGTTTAAAATGACAATAATTCCTTGTGGTAGGGACCAGAGTTTAAAAGGTGGATTGCCTCTAGAAAGTGGAGGGCCTTAAATTCCAAACTAAAGACTTTAGAGTTTATCTTGCAGAAAATATAACAGATTTTTTTAAAAAGGGGGAGTAATGACAAATAGAAATCAGATTTTAAAAAAGTTTTTGTAATTTGAGTGCCTGCCATGGATGTCTGGAGGGTTCAGAAAATAATAACCTATTCAGAAATCTACTTTTGTTTTGTTTCAGGTTATTGCATGTGACTGTCAGCTTTTATTAACAAGGGAAACATGTGCTTATTACATATTACATAGATTATAATCTTCAGAAGATTACAGTCTAGTACACTTGCTAAACAAACATAATTACTATGACTGAATGAAAATATTAGCAATGTGTAATTAATGTAGAGATGGGTTCATACTTAACTAATGGCCACAGACTTTCAGTTCGAGGGAACTAAGTTCCAGGACTTGCTTTCTCTTCAGAAAAGAAATGAGAGTAATTAAATGCATATGTGAGGTTCACAGATCTGGGCAATGGTCTTTGAAAGTACTAGGGCAGGGGTGGGCAAACTTTTTGACTCGAG
>NW_005302912.1:0-722 GCF_000412655.1 Myotis brandtii
TCTCTCTCTCAAGCTTTTCTTCATCTGAGTTTACTTAAAGCCTATCTAAAAGCAGTTCTGTGTGGTGCACGACCTTGTCATTACAGGACTTGAATTGAGTTTGCTTTATCTACCAGTTGGCTCTGGAATTGCTTTTATACCTACTCATCAGCCCCAAAGACAAAGGACTCTGTTTTAAGTGATAGAGGAGCCACAGAAGGAGCCAGGTTTCCTGGGGAATGCTCTGAAATTACCTTCAGTGTTACATCTGAGTTATTGATTGCTTCAATCCCAGAGTCACCGTTTCTGTAGCCTCCAATAAGCACTGTCTCAGAATACCTCCAACACCCGGCGGCAGTGTTCGGGGATTCCTCAGCCTGGTCCTCGCCTTTGCATTCCCTTGGGTACAAGAGCACACACTCTGGCACCACGAAGGGAAGCCGGTCCTCCCTCTCTCGTTGACAGGCAGGGCTGGGCTCAACATGGGCAGACCAACCAGGGGCTCAAACACCAGCGAAACAAGACACAGAGCGCCAGGGGAGACAAAACTTTAGCTTGGGTTAATCTGCCCAGAATTAGCCATCAGAAAATCTAAAGAAGCCTTTTCATTTCAAAATACGTGCAAGGTTTGTGATTTACAGTTTTACATTCAACATTTATTTCAAGTTACATGGGAGATAGGTAACAATTCCTCAACCTATACTGAGGATTTGTGCAGGTTACTGTATGTATGCTACACCTGG
>NW_005302913.1:0-722 GCF_000412655.1 Myotis brandtii
ACACACACACACACACACACATGCACACGAACACACATACAGACTTCCTCTATCATTTATAAAGGGGGTGCGTGTGGATGCCAGGTCTGTGTCCTGCCTCAGGCACCGGGCTGTCTTCCTGCTGCCTCTGGGCATGTCTCTGCGGGCTCCTTTACACAGAGTGTCTCATCGTAAAGGCTGTTTTGAAATGTAGATACACCAGGCGGTGCGGAGACAACATTTAGAGAACAATGGGAAGCATTAACTGGCAGGGGATGGCTGCACTGCATGGAAGAGTTACATGGGAGAAATAACAAAAGACTGGTCACGTGGCACCTGCTGTCCTAAGGGCACCTAGCCCAAATCCTCCAGGCCTACGCAGTCGTATATTAATTATTTATACACTTTTCTGAAAATCCTTTATAATTTATGTAATTACATATGTGCCAAAGTAATATTCTCTTCTCATTCCACAATGTGGGTTTGGCCAATTCTACAGTCATAGTCAGAAGACTGAAGGACCACTCTAGGTATTATTCTATTGTGCCTGGATTCAGTAGCCCCTTGGCTATCAGGGTCAAGTTCTGGGACCTGGAGGGTGGGGTGCAATATCATAGGTTGGCCTCAACCCAGCCCTCTTATAAGATGATGCTTTTATTCTGACAGGTAGGTTATAATACTATAGCAACTAGAGTCACATCTGGTAGAAAACAGAAACTTACACCCCTGTGGTTTTCTGACAA
>NW_005302914.1:0-722 GCF_000412655.1 Myotis brandtii
TTACCTGAACAGAATTTCCTTTAGAACGTGATGTGGGGAAAGGAAAGAGCTAGAAGCATTTGAGAACGCAAGTGTCGTCAAACAGATACTTTACATGCTTCTTAAAGCGAACGCATATGGCAATTATTAGCTAAGGTCTTAAGACATGCTTTTGCTTGTCCACTACCATGAGAGCAAGCACCTGGGTATATTTCCTCTTTTAAAATTAAAATAGATTCTAAACAACACACAGCGTATAGTCATCCATGCAGGTGGCAGAAGAATTTCAACTGGGTTTTGCTGGTTTTATAACTTTTCTCCTTGTTCGTCTCTGTAGTGTTATACATGCCAAAAGCCATTTTTATTTCCTGAGAGACGCTGACCTGACAGCATTGCATCTCCGCGCGATTACCACCCGGCACGTCCGCTGATAAAATACCGATTCCGTGCCAGAGATCAGGGGGATATTTTGTTATAGTTGAAGTGCTTTCCTTTGAGGACGACTTTGAACTTTTAGAATATGAAGTTCTTTTGTGAGTAATGATCGCAGGTGAAATATAACATGAAACAGCGGCACGGGCTGGGCCTCTAATTAGGAGACAGGGAGTCCCTGAAGGCAGGGCGGGGGGTGGCTGACGCTGCCGGCTCTGTGTCGGGAACATTCTGAGGAGGAAGGGTTAGGTCTCGTCACAGAGGAATCAGAAGTTCCTGCCACCGCCAGCCCAGGGGGCACACTCACCAGA
>NW_005302915.1:0-722 GCF_000412655.1 Myotis brandtii
AGGGGAAATGGATCAGGAAAGCCAGCGAGGAGTCCTTTCCCTTCCTCCTGTCAATCATGGCTCTACTGTTTCCATTGTACAACTTCCAGTTTCTCACTAAAATATGGAAAAGATACCAAAATGCAGAGAATATTACAAATGCATCTGTAGCCATCGCTTGGCTTTACATATCTTACTTTTTTGCCATGTTAGCTCCTGATCTTATTCTTTTACAGATACAGATGGCCTTTCTTTTCCTCCAGTTACCTGGGTAACTGACATCCTAAAGCTTTGCTAATGTTAGAGTTCTTTTACTGGTAAGCAACCTGTAGTTTAGTTCTTCATGGTTTTAAAGTTTATATGATATCTATCACCCTAGTTACTAGGTGCATTGTGTCCCCTCCAAATTCAAATGTGGAAGTCCTAATCCCTAGTACCTTAGGATATGACTGTATTTGGAGATAACTTACTATTCATTTCAGACTAAATATTTGAAGTTGAGCATGTGGGGTTTTTTTGTTTGTTTGTTTCTGTTACCTGGGCTGTATAAGAAGAAGAAAAATTGTACTTGAAGTTAAAATCATTGGTTAATTCAAAGCCAATTCTCCTTAATGCTCTTTTATGAAGCAAGATTCTTACAAATATTTCTTAAAATAGTTTCATAGTTTTACCAATTCAGCATTAAAGAAATGGCTTTTTTATTGAATGTCCCTGAATTCTGAAAGTACTTTCTTATCTCCTTA
>NW_005302916.1:0-722 GCF_000412655.1 Myotis brandtii
TAAAGTGATGGAGAGATAAGGGGCCAGGTCAGGAAGAGAGAAGGTGGAAAAATCTTGGGTTATTCAAGCTAAAGGAGCAAAATATTTCACACAGAGCCTTCATTTCTGACTAACACACAGGTATCTTTTTATGTTTATAAAATAAATATTTTATATTGCCTACTGTCCTTGACTTTAATAATATTAAAGGGGCCTAATAGTTCACACATAATGAGCTATTATGCATATATGAGCCCTAAAAATCCACACAGAGGCAAGGCTAAGAACAGAGGTTGCTTAGCACATGGCTTTGAGCCCTGTTTACACTGCTCTTTTTTTTCTGTACTTCATGAAGATAATTCCCTCCTGATTAAAAAATTAATGCCAGCAAGGATAGCTTTACAAAGCAGAAATCCAAATGTTGCAAGCTTTTCTATTTCTGAAATTCAACAAATATGTATTGAAGACCTATGGTGTGCCCCGCTCTATGCTAAACAGATTAAAAACCGTAAGATAAGCCTAAAGATTCAACTTGTGCATCAAGGAAATCATAATATCTTGAGTAAGAAAGGCTTACTTACATTAATTCCTGATTAGAATTAAAACACAATGAAGAGAAGCATATTAATTCGTAGGAATTTCTTAATGGAGTTTTTCCTTTTGTATATCTTAACCAGTACCAACACTTTGGGTAGAAAATAGCTACAATACTACCTTGACCTTCCACTCCCTTCTGTCCTTTC
>NW_005302917.1:0-722 GCF_000412655.1 Myotis brandtii
GACCCACAGGTTGAGAACCGCTGTTCTATGTCATTTATCACACCTAACAAGCTGCAGGTGGTGGGACCAGAGCCTTGGGGAGGGGAGAGGAGGCGGCAGAGCCTGGTGCCCTGCCTGGAAACAGCACCCCAATAGCGCATAATGCGTTATCTCCCCACTGCCAGGTTTTTGGGGCTTCCCAGCTCTCCCCACAGCACACCTGAGCCACAGGCTGACCCCCAGGGCTGCCAGCTCCTGGTGTTGGTCTCCATAGCAACCCCACATTTGCCATTCTGGTTTCTAATGACTTATTGGCATGTGTGGTGATTTGCAGAGCTTGGCAGGCAGAGCGAGGGCAGGAGTGGGGAGGGAAGGAGGCAGTGAGAGGGACTGGGCAGTGGGGAGGGGGTTCTGGTTTGGGATAGAAAGGGCACGCTTTTCTTCCTGCCCCACCCCCTCTTCCATGCTGGTTAATATCCCAAGAAAGTTTGCTGCTTCAGGTCCATGTCCTCCCCTCTGAGGAGATCAGAAGGAGGCAGATGGACAGACAGCTGTAGCGCACAGCTGCTCACCTGTCAGTCGGAGGCAAAGAGGTGAGGAGGGGCTGACAGCTATGTTCATCCATGCCAGGTCAGACCACTCGTGTTTCTGCCACTCCTGCCTGCTCCCTGGGCCCTGAGAATAAGGGGTACCCCCTGGGCCAGTAGTCGCTCTGCCTCGTGGGGAGGGGAGCAGGAGTACTG
>NW_005302918.1:0-722 GCF_000412655.1 Myotis brandtii
GCCCTGACTGGGAATTGAACCGTGACCTCTTGGTCCATAGATCAGATGTTCAGCCCCTGAGCCATGCGGGCCAGGTGTAATTTTTAGGAATGCCTTTAATTTCCTATTATCTAGCTTATTTTACACAACTTTTTAAGCAAAATGAACATCCTTGGGAGATGCACCAAACTTCTGTGGCTTTGAGCCTTGACCCACAGCAGTGGGCTCCCAAGCACGTGGGCATCCACTGCCTTATTCTTTCACTGTGTCCTTTTGCTTAAGGTTTCTCCAGCTTCAGGTGCCATTCCCTGGAGAACTCCTACTTACATTTCAAGACCCAAATGTTACCTGTTAATTTAAAAGTAGTCAATTTATTAATTTCATAACTAACAAGTTCATGAGAGGTTTTCCTGCTACCCTGTCTGGCAGAACACACACAGCCTTCACTGTATTCCTATCACCTTTGTGATGCCTCCATCAAAGTGCTTATCCCATCGGGTTAGAACAGAGTTTTGACGTGTCAGCTCTACTCCTTTTGTGAAGGCAAAAGCGAAAGAGGATCATGTGAGTACCTGGGAGCTTACTATAGAGCCTGGCACACAGTAGGAGCTGTTATGAACAGGAAGAATTCGTGGAAGGCTTTTGACTGGTGTGTGAAGTTTAACTCGGACAGCGGTGGGACTCCCAGGACCTCCATGGCTCCCCACGGCAGACTCACCGGGATGGCTTGAGAGGGATGTCCT
>NW_005302919.1:0-722 GCF_000412655.1 Myotis brandtii
ATTTAGAATGTCTGGCCTAAAGTAGAGGTTAGAGAGTTGTTACTTTGTCCTGACTCAATATTTAATCATCCTAATTTTTAATTATTCTATTTTTTGGATGAAAGGTTTATTTCCAGGTCCACAGTTGAATTCATCTCTTGCTGACATGTGTACCAGAAAGTGTTTTGTCCCTCTGTCTCTAACTTGCAATAACCAGTCCTAAAACAATTACATAAACACATAATACTTCTCTTCTTTTAATTCACTATTTTTATTTTCTGAGTTCTGCTGAATAAATTTGTGCAGGGCACCAAGCAGTCTTGTCAATTTTACCACTCTGCAGTTGCTGGCAGGTCCCCCTGCCTTGGTTGACACTAGAGTGTGTTTTCTCAACTTTTATGACCTCCAGCATGGAGGTTATCATATTCTGGCTTGACTGCTGTTTTGAAGACCATTTCCTAAAACAGCTGTCTTTTCTGGTGTTTTATCTCCCCTTACCGACTGCAATAAACTTCCTGTATTTGGGCTTGAGTTTAGATTCTCATGGTCTTATGAGGCTTTTCTTGCCAAATATATATCACCCATTTGCACACAGGCAGAGAGCAGTGCATGTTCAATTTGAACAGGTAACAGCAGGTAACCTTATTCTGAGGGTCTGAATCCCTCAGGAATTATCCTCATGGAAATCTTTTCATTCTTTCATCAAAGGTTATTTCAAATACACTTGACATGAGAGGCACAAA
>NW_005302920.1:0-722 GCF_000412655.1 Myotis brandtii
AAAAAAAAATGAAGGCACATGGGCTAAGAGCATTAGTTTACCAAACACAGATACATTTTATCTCGGAAGTTTGAAAAATAAATCTCTTACTAAAAGCCAGGATCTTCACTTCCATTACAAACCCATCTTAAGTCAAGTCAACAATTTAATTAGTAAAAACTCAATAACAATTAAATTCCTAAAACAGGATTGTGCAAGAGACTGTGGGGAACACCAATAAAGAATTTGCAGTCTGCCTCAGGGGCCCAAAACGAATTTAAATAAATCAGTCAGAAATTCTGCAGTGCCAAACAGCGTGGAACCAACCCTAAGTCGTCAGGGGTCAGAGAAGGCTGCCATCTGTGACCACTGTGCCTCTGGCCCTGTCTCAAAGTATCGAATTCTTATTCTTGAAAGTTCATTTCAAATCCTACCTCCTTCAGGAATTCTTCCCTCTCTATAGAGGGATGTGCTCTTTTCTCTTGATTGTCCAAAACTCTCTGTACTCCTAACGGCACCTATAAGGTTCTAGACACAATCTCCAACTTGTGTGTTGGAAGGGATTCCTCAAACATCCAAGCAATTCTCAGATACCCACTGGGTGTCCTACAATTCAACTCAGTTCTGATGCTACCTGGGGTTCGTATGAGATTCCACAGGTTAAGGGCTCAATCCCACGAGACTGCCCCCCAGACACACACACATTTCAGATTCCATTCCCAAGCCCAGGTTGTTACCAGTGC
>NW_005302921.1:0-722 GCF_000412655.1 Myotis brandtii
AGAGGGGAGCAGTGAGCAAGTAAGAAGGGTTCACTCCCAGGCCTCCGATTCCAGGGAGGCAGGCCACAGAGCACCAGGATTACAGATGCCGGAGTGGCTGGGGCCTGGCTGGAAAGTGAAAAACTAAGGGTCAGCCCTGGACAGCCTCAGCTACTGGACTCGGAAATGGGCTGGAGAGCTCCGGATGCTAGCAGGAACCACCCATCTCATGAGCACCTACTGTGCGCACTGTGCGGATGTCACTTTTTCCTCCTAACAACTCTGAGAAGGAGGTGGGATTTGCTCCCATTTGACAGAGAAGAAGACTGAGACTTGGAGAAGGAAAGTCACAAGGTCAGGGTCACCCAGCCAGGGAGACAAGAGGCCAGCAGACATCAATGGAGCCCCTATTGCATGCTTGTGCTGTGCGGGCCGAGGGAAGGGTGCCCAGAACCCCACCAACCACCCTATGAAATAATCTGTCCCCCACTTACAGCTGAGGAAACAGGGCTCAGGGAGGTCCCTTCCCAAGATCACTTGGCCAGGTCGGGGTGGGGCAGGCGTCAAGTCCACCTCTACCCCTTCTACCTCCCTGGGCTGCTGGGAATCAGGAAGGGGATGAGAAGGCTGGGCCAATTAAAGTTAATAGTAGCTAATACTTACCAGCTATTATCAGTGGCCGCTTTGTATCAGGCACTATTCTAAACAGTCTACACAAATTAACATATTTAATCCTTGCAGCA
>NW_005302922.1:0-722 GCF_000412655.1 Myotis brandtii
TTTAAAAAAAAACTCAGTGTGGCAGGTGGGGTTTGATCCTGGGACTCTGTTCTAAGCCTAGGTTCTTGATTTTAATTAAACTTTCTAAAGCTTTGGGTCACGGGCTTTGTTATGTAAAGCTTATCAGTAAGAAAATCTTTAGTCATGGCTCAGTTCAAGTGAACTGTGAAAACCTCTCAGAAACTGTGAAACTTTCCCTAAAATATTCTAGGATCTTTCTTGACAAGGATGTGGGTTACATACATATTTGCATTTGAATATTACTATATCTGTTGCTGTATGTGAGAGAATACTTAAATTAATATAACAAAGGATCTAAAGATCCAATGTAGAGAGAACTAAAATATTGTGTTGCTTCCTCCCCATACTTCTCACAAGTCATCTTCATGGTTCTATAAGATAGCACAGTCTGATCAAAGTCATATTAAGACAAGAAGTTCATTGATCTTTTTAAAAAGGAAATTTTGCTAGTAGATAAAAGAAATCACAGAAAGCTTCCTGAAAGAAGCAGATCCTATCCAGTGACATTAAGGAAAAGAAAGCTATGTTGTGAATACTGACAGTTTAGAATTAGTTTTCACAAACTAGCTGTGCCTCAGAATCATTGGGGAGTTTTGTAACTATTCAGTGCTCACACTTGAGCCCTGGAGACTGCATTCAGTTGGTATATGGTGGGGTCATTGTTAATACCCAGAAGATGCAGATGTAATAAGCCTTCAGAC
>NW_005302923.1:0-722 GCF_000412655.1 Myotis brandtii
TTTGTCCCTCCCTCAGGTATTTGCCTCTCAGCAAACTACAATTTCAGGAGTAGCCCTGAGTCTCTGAAGCTTGGCTGTCAGTGGAAGGATTGTTTATTCTGTTTAATTAAATTCTGTTTGTTGCAAACACTTGAGAAGTCCCTGCCCTTTTTTGCCTTAGAGCGATTCTTCAGAGGTTTTTCTCTAACTGGCAAGGGTCACAAGAGCTGCCCCAGAGGACGGCTGTGCGTGGACTCACAGTGCTTCCTGGCTCCCTCATGGGCAGCGTTGCTCAGAAGGACACCCTGAACCCGGGCTGGGAAGAGACTTCAAAGGGGTCTCTGGAGCTCAGAGGATGCCCGGTGTAAGGGTTGAGTCAGCCTCAAATGTGCCGAGTGTTTTATTACAACATAGAGGCACAAGGGGGCAGCAGTGCCCTCCATGAGAGCCAGAAACTGGATTTCTAGTTCCCACCTGGGCAGTTCTTTCCCTAAGCTTTGTGCAAGTCCGACTAGATTTCCTTCCAGAAATCTATTTTTCCTTTATGAAAGGTGACTGTGAGCTCCTGCTCCCAAGTTAGGTATATAAAAAAATTAACCATTTCAGGGAAAGGGACCCAGATATTATTAGATCTTCCATCCTAGAAATTAGAGTTGGAGTAAATCAGCCTAAAATTATAACCTCTCTTTTTTGGCAGTTGGTGATTTTGATCATTTTAGTTACCAAAAATCTGTAGATTGTAT
>NW_005302924.1:0-722 GCF_000412655.1 Myotis brandtii
GGTGGTCAGTGCACATCATTGTGACTGGTTGTTCTGCTGTTAGGTTCAATTTGCATATTACGCTTTTATTATGTAGTATGGTTATAACAGAGAACAAATGTGTTATTGTATATATTTTTCATATGTATTTATGACCACCCATAGATTCTTGAGAAAATATTATAGTTCATGTTTTCCCTAGGTAATATATTTTGAAGAACAACCACAACTGTTCTGCTATTGGCAGATATTTTTTTCTAAGTGCATTGCACTTAGAGAGCAGATAAATGGTTAAATTAAAATAGCAGCTGATAGATTGTCTGTGATTAGGGGGCAAGGAAAAGCTGGCCATGACTGAATTATTCAACTCCCTCCATTCTACTGCTGGTTTTGTACTATCTGTTGATATGGTTAGAGACAAATTCATTAACTGTAGTGGGAATTAAGGATTTAGTTTAGATAATTACTGTTACCTTCTAGTCTAGCATTCTGTGATTCCATTCCTTAAGAAATAGTGCCTTTAGTTCAGTTGAAGACTAAGCAATGATAAGTGGAAAAAAAAGTCCAAGTTTAAATAACTTTCTGTCTTTTTGAACATTATTTGCCTTCCTTACACAATCACAAATTGAGTCTCACAATGAGAAATATGAAGCATTACTGAAGAAAAATTAAAAACTGTATGCAAATCATAACATTTATCGACTGCTGCAAACCAAGTAATAAAACCACATTTTTAAAATATT
>NW_005302925.1:0-722 GCF_000412655.1 Myotis brandtii
TCTTTCTTCAAGTTGTGGAAGGTCTCACGTATGTATTTCATCTCATAGTAGACATTTATCAGTTATTTGACCACTCAGCACCGATAACCTTCCTACCTACACTTTGTATTCAGAGAAATTAATTCTCTACATTGTGTGCTGTCTCAGTATGGTGGGAAACACAGGTATTTTGCCATTATGGACTGTACTTGATTCCTGGAGTCTCCTTCTATAAGATCCTTTTCCTTATCACTTAAGAACCACCAAGAAGTAAGTACATGATGTTATCAGAGTCTCATGCAACTTGGCATGATCCTGTAATGATGCAAGGTTGGAGGAAATTATTGGAGCTGCTGATTGCCAGCATCTGGGCAACATTGACAGCAGTTTCTGCTGCAAAGACTTTCTGGAGTCACCTGGTTCTATTTCAAGACTGGTTTTTCATATCTTCCTTGCAATTTGTGGTTCCCCTCTATTCTTCCAATTAATTCTTCCTTTTGTGTTTATGTTTGCAAAGGCTTCTTACCGTAGAACCTTAAGTGATTCACACAGCTTGGAAGGAAGCATCATGAGGTAGAAGCAAGTTACAGTGTGGCTTTGCAACTACCTTGTTCTGAGACTCGAGAAATCCCCTAACCTCCATGAGCTTCAATTTTGTTATTTGTCGGGGCAATAGGCCGGATAACCATGAAGGCTTAGTTTTTAAAACTACAACTCTGTGACTCATATTATTATGGGTTAGG
>NW_005302926.1:0-722 GCF_000412655.1 Myotis brandtii
TTTTTTTTACAAAGCCTACATACAAGATAAAATGTTTGGAGATCTTACATGCTGAGAATATTCTAAGTCTACCTTTGCATTTGATTAAAGTACAGCTGAAGACAGGGATTTGGTTTGGAAATCACTTTCTCTTAGAACTTAGAAAACATTGCTTTGCTAATTTCTATTGATTTGTTTGTTACAATTTATAAGTCCGAAGCTACTTAAATTTCTGATTTTTAAAATATATCCCCGAGCCTTTTTGATGATTTGCTACTTGAATCTTTTAGTTCAGCTTTCTGAGCTCTGCTAGGCAGCTTCCACTAGTCCAGGTCCTTTCCATCTTTCAAAATTGTGTTTTGATTTCTTGTCTGCTGTTCATGCTGCCCCATTCCCTCTTCCACTTTCTTTGTTCTTGTGGTTTTATATGTTTTTCATTCCTTAGCTCTTATTTTAGTGTTATTTCAGGATTGAATGTATGTGTTTAATTCATCATGTTTAGCCTGAACTCTATAAAATTTTAATGTTTTTTACTTCAGAGTTAGTAGTACTACCCTCTGTAAGTTACTTTTACATCATAAAATTTTTGCACATTTATCAAATGTGTATAGACCTATATGAAATTAACAAAATATATATCTTTATTATTTTCTCTTGATTCATTAGTATTATGAGAGATAAAGAAGGTGTATTATTAAGTGTTAATTCAGAAAAACTAGGAAACAACATAAGGAATTAGTTAA
>NW_005302927.1:0-722 GCF_000412655.1 Myotis brandtii
TGACCCAAGCTCATTGATCTCAGCTTCCCCAAGGGGCTGCAGGTCACACTCGTCTCCCCCGAGAACAGGTTTTGAGGCAGAGAGGGCCTGTGCCACAGCTTAGGTAAGACAGAGCTACGATCCTGTGTCCAGGGGCGGGGGTGTGACACGCAGCCCATTGGTGGCCTAGGGACGTGAGCACCTCAGCCCCGCATTCCCTTGTTTGGGCTCCCAAACGAGGTGCTGCTCAGAGATAAGACGAGACCAGGGAGGTGCTGGGCTGCGATGACAAGCCATTCCGCTTTGTCCAGGAGGGAGGGCGTCAGGGACGTAACCCTTTTAACAACACGGGTCACCCAGGGTGACAAGTCCTCTCACACGGGAAGCTGGGTAGTCCGACACCAGCGGACCAGCTCTTTGGAGGGGAGGAGTGAAGGGAGGCTGGACGGAGCGGAGAGGCCACTCCATGTTTCTTAATTGAACTGAATTAGCCAGCGGCACGCTGACCACAGGGACATTGCCCGCTGGTCCAGGAGGCTTTGTGGGAACCTGCCTGGGATGGACTCCCTGCCGAGGGGACCGTGAGGGACCCGGCAGGTCACAGCCCCAGGAGCTGTGTCCTGTGGGCGACTCCTGGGACTGGGCCGGGGGCTCGCTGAGCCTGGGTCACCCTCGGCCGTGGAAGGCGCTGCCCCGCAGAAGCCGTTCCTCCCTGCAACGCTCACGCTCAGTGACGACGGTTC
>NW_005302928.1:0-723 GCF_000412655.1 Myotis brandtii
CTCATTCCCCAAACTAAAATCTCACCTCCTAAAAAGTGGGACTTTCTCTCTCCCCCTTGTCTTTGTCACCAGCCCACAATGGAAGGCCCTCGCAGCCAGCACTGCACCACACTGTGCAGCACGGCTCAGCGCTGCACCCTCCCTCTGCCAGACACGCAGCCCTACGAGGGGTCAGCGGGACCTCTGTAGCAACTCCTTCTATTTTGGAACTTCCCAACGGCAAGCAGATGAGGTGAAGCGGGTTACCTGAGCCTGTGCCAGCAGAGGCTTCAACCGCTCCAGGACTGCCTTCTCTACCTGGTCTGCTAACTGGGTAGCAGAAACACTATTTAGAAATAAAATAGAGAATTAAAATCAAAAGCAAGAAAATATTCTATTTTACATATTTATTTACCATTCCAGGTGAAGGAAAATCAAGTGTTTATAAACCCTCAATGCTTACCTAATTTTTCTTTCACATTGATTTTAGACAGAGGCAAGGGGAGAGAGAAAAACATCGATGTGAAGGGATCAAACCCGTAACCCGAGTACTGACCTGATCGGGAATCGAACCAGCCACTTTTTGGTATACAGGACGATGCCCCAACTGAGCCACACTGGCCAGGGCAATGCTTCCGTAATATTAAGGGCCATATGAGTCTCCTAGGGTCTTGTTAAAATAAGACTCTGAGCCCTGGCCAGTATTCCTCAGTGGTTAGAGCATTAGCCTGCAGACCAAAGGGT
>NW_005302929.1:0-723 GCF_000412655.1 Myotis brandtii
GTGTGCGCCAATCACAATAACAAAATTGAAATATAAAGATTGGGGAAAGGGACTAAGAGAAAAGAACCACCCATTCTCTTACTATTCACCACATAGCTGCTGTTAGTATTTGGCCATGTTACCTTACAGTTTTGTTTCCTGTTTTCCACATTTATTGCTTAACACTGTAGAAAAATTGAATGTATATTTTTTAACCTGCACTTGCATTGGTTTTAAGGTACTTCTTATGGATTAGCAGTGGGTATAACACTTGAGTTGATAATCAAGTCATGTGTTTTCTAGTCACTACCTGTGTGACTGGCCAAATACCTTAATGTAATGGGTTTTATTTTCTTCAACTGTAAAATGAATGATTGAGACTATGGATTTACTTTGAAATGAGAAAGTATGACAGAGGAGTTTGGATTTCATTCTGGCTCTGCCTTTTACGCTCTGATGACCTTGGGAGTAAAACAGAGAATAATCTCACCTTGTGAGCTTTAAAGGAGTTATTCTAGATGTAAAGCAGTTTTTTATGGAGTAAGTGCTCAGTAAATGTTAGCTGTTAACTAACTTCTGCCCTGAGAAACTGTGATTCTGTATATCTGAGAATTCTTAAAATAATTTTTACATTTTACATGTGTAATTAAAAGTTACAAGCTTAGTTTTTTTATATTTGAATATAGAAATATATACACATATAAATATTTGCATTATGTTTTCACAAGTAAGAAACTATGGCTC
>NW_005302930.1:0-723 GCF_000412655.1 Myotis brandtii
TTTTTTTTAATGAGAACTATTTTCCAACACAAAAGAATTAGAATAATGGTATTGTTTTATAGTTTTGCAAATCTCTTCAGTGTCTGGATTTCCAGAAGACAGCTGGATTCCCAAATATGCTTCTGAATTCGGTCTGGGGTACTGTGTAGTCCAGGCTGAGGTGCATGGAGAAAATCCGGCCTCAATTAGATATGTAGTTGGAAAGGGAGGGGTATTTTAATAGCCTTACCAGTTAATTGTGGATATTCTTGGATTCAACACTAAAACTCGGTATGTGGTATTGTCTTAAAGGTTAGTGGTAATGGGCAGCCGGAAGCACGTGTGTGAACCTTATGTGCTCCGTTACATTCAAATCCCTGGGTCTGTTCGTACTTTGAATGACTCTTTTAGCCAAGCAAAATTTTAAAAACAGCATACACTCATCATTTAGAAAATATCGGTTCACTAAATTAAACCCTCTAAAAGTTGACTCATTTCATAAAACCATAGCACAACAATTAGTTGTTCATCTCATGAAGTGAGAGAATGTCAAGCTCAGGGTGGCAGATACGTTTTCCAAAATTCTAGTTTTTGCTTGAAAGCCCAACTTTTGTCATTGGCAACAAATATTGCCACTTGTTTTCATCAAAGGGGTAGGCTCACTTCATTCATGTAAATAACATCTGCCAGATACTCAAGTTTGAGTAGCCACCGCTTGTCTAAAGCTGTTCTTTCAAGTAAAAA
>NW_005302931.1:0-723 GCF_000412655.1 Myotis brandtii
AGAGCTCATTCCTCTCCTCAAAGGTGACAGGTGTCCATTGAGGACAGTGGTGTCCTCCCTGTTCCAAACCTAAGGAGAAAATTCCTTCCTAAAGTCATGTTATCCTTCTTAAATCTCCCGAAATATACTCAATCAGACCTCTCAGAGTCCCCAAACTGCAGATTTCTTTGCATGTAAATGAACCATATAACATATCACCAGAGGGGAATAGAAGTGGCCACCTAAAAGGAGGATCACTGATTGTACATCTGTAAAATTTGATTGTTACTAAGACCTTAGATTGCTTTTCTAACTCTCACTGAAAGAAACAACCCAAAGCCAATGACTGAGAGTCCTCAGAGTAGTAATAATTCCGGGTTTCTGTCTAGACAGCAAGGTGTAATCACACTCATTGGAAACAAAAATTACTCTTAGCTGCTTGAGTTCCTAACTTAACCTGGTTAATGTAACTTAGGTGCTTAATACAAGAGTCCTGAACTTTTGAAATGTAAGTTGTCTAATGACACTGACATTGAGTGTCATTATATTTGTCTGTGTGTTGCTTTCTTTCCCCAGGACAATGACTCAGGCCTAACAGAGGAGGAATTTAAGAAGAATTTCCAAGACATCTTTGCTATCCAGAAAACAAATCAGAACAGTTCACTGGTGTAGTGGATGCTGCTGATACCCTGGAAAATCCTGCTTTCAGGCAGATTTCTCATCCCCCAGCTGCTATGAGTGTTG
>NW_005302932.1:0-723 GCF_000412655.1 Myotis brandtii
GGCTCGCGAGCCGCAGTTTGCCGACCACAGCTAGGGAATGAGGAACAAATTTGGACCATTTTTATTTTCTCTGCTTAGATTAATCTTGCATCTGTAACTTTAAACTGTCTCTAAATGAGAACAAAATATTTTGAGTGCTTTTAAAATGTTAAATCTTAGCCTAAATATTCATATATATTTCCAAATGTCTTTCTATCTTGTAAGAAGCTTTGTCTGAGGAGATAGAGATACACTTTCAATACTCTGTGACCTATAGGACTATAAGACCTTTCAGAGATTGTGAAATTATACCTCAAAGAAGCAGAATCATATCAAGGATGCATAGACAGCTGATCTGCACTGTTTGCCAATTACTGTGTCATAGATTGCAGTCTGGCTTTCATGTACAGCTTTACTGTGCCTGATATTATCTTTGATAATGTGACAGTTCTGAAAAAGTTGGCCTAATAGTCAATTAAATTTCCAACTGTGAGAACTCATTGATTTGACAAACTTATGTCATTGGACTATTCTCTGATTTATTTCACAGTTTCTCACTGATTGACAATCATTAATTCCATGTATTATTAAATTCCCTCTGGCTGGAGACTCAGCTTTCCAATTTGAAGGAGCCTAAATAACCCACCAAACTCTAGGACCCAGAATTCTCTTGGTTGACATTAAATGTAAAAAGTATGAAGACAAGAGAGAGTAATAGAAACTTTCCTCTTTGAACATTAATGT
>NW_005302933.1:0-723 GCF_000412655.1 Myotis brandtii
TCTCCCTTCCTTTCTGAAATCAATAAGAATATATTTTAAACCACATTCTTATGTAAACTCCCTGGAAAATGCAAGACTTGTCTTCCACTTCAGCAAGAGTGGCTGCTACACTTCTGGGAGTTAGTTGGAAAAGGGTGTTAAATGAAGCCGGAGTATTATGGCTCTGTAATATCTGCCTTTTTTACTTAGTTCATAAGAATACTGTGTGTAGGGAAATCACAAATGTAGAAACAGCAGGGGTTTTCTTAAAGCATAGTACTGTTCAGTTTCCAATTAATTCACTGCCTACCCACCCACTGTCCATTTAGAAATGCTTTTATTAACATATTGCACCTCAGGACTTCTTGAAGGTATAAAGCTTCAAAGTAACTCATAAAGGAATGTGGGGAAGCCCTCCATACCAAAAGGAAAAATAAAAAAGCTTAATTTAAAGTATTCACATAGTGGGTTAGCATGGAACACCCAGGTTGCATTAATACATTTCAGAAAGCAGGTGTCTTTAAACTGAAATCTCAGAAGTTGGCTTATTCATGGATGCCTGTAGTACACCCTAGGAAGCTCACACTTTCAAAAAATACAAGCTGAGGCCTTGATGTTGTTCCCTAGAATAAATTTTAGGTTAAGGGCAACTAATCCTAATGAGAAGGACTTTTGTGGTAACGGACCCCAAATACTTTAGAATTCCATTTACTTTTCTCATTCTTCATCGTTTTCCTTAGGGCT
>NW_005302934.1:0-723 GCF_000412655.1 Myotis brandtii
TTATTTTAGGTTCCTCCCCTTAAAATAATAGAATATTGTAAAACTAGGATTGGGCATCTCTGGCCTAAAATATTCACTGGAGAATTTGGATAGAAACTTGAAGATGAGTTGTTATTACATATAAAGAATACAATCTTTCATATTCATGCTCATAAGATTTCTTCTATCAAGCATTGAATGGATGCAAAATTCAATCCAACTTATATTCCCTTGGAGTGATGACACATTCTGCAGAAAGACTAAAATACAGATATTAGATAAGCCTAATACAAGTATTCCTGCAAGAATACTAAGTACTTATTAAGAATACTAAAGCACTTGAATTCTAGAGTGTTTTTACGAGCAATGTTATATTTATCAAGAAGAAAAGGAAATGAGAAAATGAAGCAGTTGAAAAGTTTTAAAAAGAGAGAGAAAAAATGTCAAGCCTACATATGGACAGCAGGGTGGCTCCCCTCATCTTGACCAAGCTACTATGATGTCCTAAATTTGTTGTTTGGAATGAAATTGTTTACACTCACCAGGACAGCTCATCTTAACCACGCCAGCTTATAAGTCTTTCATTGCCAATCTGCTGAATATGAAACAAAAAGTTAGGAAGAAATGTGTTAACTAGGAAAATCACCTTTAAAATATTTTATTTAGAAAGATCATTTTACTTTGAAAATGTTATTTTATTTTATGTGTGTATGAGGCAACAAGAGAGAGAGAGAGAGAGAGAGA
>NW_005302935.1:0-723 GCF_000412655.1 Myotis brandtii
TTGTGGTGTAGTGAAAGGAGCACTGGAGATCAGGGTTCCAGCACAGCACTGCGATGTTAGGTACCTCTAACAAGCTGCTTTACCTCGCAGGCCTACAGTGTCTCCGTGTGTACATCAAGGGTGTTGGCGTTAATGAGCTCCTTATTCCCTTCTAGGCTGGTGCTGTTTGAATTTTATGAGAACCCATGAGCCATACCAGATCAAGAGAATATCTGTGTGCTCCGACTTCCTCAGACTCCTCAGTGAAACACTTTACTTCTAGGCTGTACTGCGGGTTCAAGGGAAAAGAAAAGGGACTCAGCACCTTGTTTGTAACTGAGCTTCTTGCTATTGACTTTGTTATTGGGTGTGTTTCTTCCCCTAATCCTCATCCATCGGCACAGAGGGCAGGAAACATCATGTCCCACATGGTGCTGCTAGGCACAACTGGTCCAGGTTTCTCTAGGGAGCCCAGGGAAGTTGGCATGCTGTAATGAGCTTGCCCCCATTAACCCCCTCACCTTACCTGTGCATGTAGGGAAAGGGAGTGAGTGACAATAGAAAAAGTTTAGCCACTGCCTAGAAAGAAATTCACAATGCGCTCTGCATATTTGAGTGTCTGGGTATTGGCACAATAAACCTCTGAAAGTTTTTTGAATCCTGTTTGCTAGAGATATTTGACTACAGGAGCCTCTTGTTTTACTCATCACCCTTATTCATAGCTCATAGACTCTTCCCGGTAGT
>NW_005302936.1:0-723 GCF_000412655.1 Myotis brandtii
TATGTCCTCATTAGTAATTACCGCACTGTTTGTAATAGCAAAAGGCTGAAAACCTTCCAACAGGGGGCTGTTTAAACAAATTGTGGTATATCAGTTTGAGGCAGGTTATGTCAATAGCCCCATTGCTTCTGACTTTCCCCTATACAAGCCCGTTGCTATGTGCCCTGTCATTTTGCGGTGCTCTTCCATTGTGATGGGGTGTAATTCCCAGCTCCTTGGCTTTAGCATGTAATTTGCTTTGGCTGACATGGCAGCACATTGACAAATGTGATACAAGCAGAATTTTAAAGGGGACTTACATGGATTCAGCTTGCTTTCCCTTGTGCTTCTTCTGTTGTCATGAGAAGAACATGCCAAGCCTATTCCACTGGTCTTGGGAGGAAGATAACAGCCATTGGGAGTAGAACTGTTTTCAGATAAGCCCAACCTAGAGTAGAACACACCAGTCAATTCACAGAAGGATGAGCAAGCCCAGATTAGCAGAGTTTGCCAACCAAATAATTCAATCAGATTATTCAATCCTCAACCAACCTACAAGTGCATAAGCTATACTTATAAAGAATTGTTGTTTTGAGTCAGAGTTTTGAGGTGGTTTATTGCACAGCAATAGATAGCTAAATACACTAATGCAATGAATACCATCTACCAATAAAGGAGATTTTTGTTATACTATTAAGGAATAATCTCTGAGCTTTATAGTTCAGTTAAATAAAATGAAGAACA
>NW_005302937.1:0-723 GCF_000412655.1 Myotis brandtii
TGACTAATTTAGACACCTTATAAGTGGAATCAGTCAGGAGTTATCTTTCTGTGCCTGGCTTATGTCACCGAGTGTAACATCCTCTGGTCCATCCATGTGGTCACAGGCTGCAGAAATGCCTTCTTTTCAAAGCCCGAGTAATGTCCCACCGCACGTGTGGCCGCGTTTCCTTATCCATCCCTCTGCTGATGGACATGCAGGCTGTTTCCACATCTCGGCTACTGGGACTAGTCCATGAACACGGGAGAGCTGACATCTCCTGGAGATCCTGGCTGCAGTTATTTCGGATGCGTGCCCAGGAGTGGGATGGCTGGATCACGTGGTGGTTCTATTTCTCACTTTTTGAGGAATCTCCGCACTGTTTTCTGTAGCGACTGCACCCGCTTGCATTCTCGCCAACACCGGGCAAGGGTTCCAGCTTCCCCACACCCTCGCCGGCGCCTGCTGTCCTTGGTGGCTGTGGTAGCAGCCACCCTGACAGCTGTGAGGGATGTCTCATGTGGGTTTGACTTAGTTCCCATCACCAGGGGTTTAACACAAGAATAGCAACGTTGAGGATTTGTTCATATGCCTGTTGGGCACCTGTACGTCTTCTTTGGAGAAATGGCTAGTCAAGTCCTTAGCCCATTGTTAATAGGTTTGTTAGTGTGTTTTCGTTTGTTTTTCTATTGAATTGTAGGAGTTCCTTATATATTTTGGAGATTAACCCCTAATCAGATTTTT
>NW_005302938.1:0-723 GCF_000412655.1 Myotis brandtii
TTTTTTTCCTGTGTGATTTCAGTTGGAGAAAGCAGAAAACCACAGAAAAAAGTTATATAGTTTTTGACTTTGGTAAAAGTAGTCACTTTCCTGCTCATTAAAATACTTTTTATTTGAGTATCCTTCCCAGTTCTTGCTCCATTTCATCTGGTATTTGCCATGCATTTATGTGCCTTGGCACTCTTATCAATCAGATCAAACCTAGAAGCATAGACACTCTCTAGGCCATATTTTTCTGCTTACAGCTTTAATTGCAGAAGTCTCAGTTTACCAGGATATGATAATTAAATAGAACATGTGTTCGAAGTCTTTAAAAATATATACAACATCATGGTTTCTCCATAGCCCAACATAAATAGATTCTTATTTTTAAAAGAATAATTAAGATTTCTTAACATTCTAATATAAAAAAACCCACATTTTCCAAGAATATCAAGACTTGTTTTTTCCCATTCTTTGGACCTTACTTGAAATATAATGCTTTCAATGATAGGATCTAGGAATTAATTAGATGTTTGTAAAAGTTATTTTAATTGTCAAAGAACATGTCAAGAATTTTCCATTCTATTGTATCATTAAGAATTGGTAAGTGTCCATATTGATAATGGAATATTGTTTAGTACCTGCAGAAGAAAAGTATATCTTTCAAGAAAGTATAAAAAGCACCACTGAAATTACACATATAATGAATCTATATATATAAAAGGCTAATATGCAAAGTGT
>NW_005302939.1:0-723 GCF_000412655.1 Myotis brandtii
GAACTGTATTAAAGGGCCAGAAGGTTAAGAACCACTGTTCTAAGACGACCCACTCACACGGCCGTTGGCTGGAGGCCTCAGCTCCTTGCCACGTGGCTCTCCCATGGGGCTGTGCGAGTGTCCTCGTGACATGGCAGCTGGCTCCCCCAGAGCAGGTGATCCGAGAGGGCAAGGAGAAGCCTCAGTGTACTGAGGACCTAATATGGTCACGCCATCGCTTCTGGCAGATTCTACTTAGTAGAATTGAGTTGCTAACTGCAGCCCAACTCAAGGGGAGGAGAATTAACCTCTGCTTTTAAAAAATAATTTCTATCTCTTCATTGATAGTCTCTGTTTGGTGGGACATTATTCTTATTCTTCCCTTTAATTTTTTAGGCATGGTTTCCTTTAGTTCTTTGAACGCATTTGTAATTGCTGGTTGAAAGTCTTTGTATGGAAGTCCAACATCTGGGACAATTTCCAGTGACTGCCTCTTTTCCTGTGTATGGGCCAGACATCCCTATTTATTTGAGTGGCTCCGTTTCTTGGTTGAAACCTTGACATTTTCTTAAAAACATTTTTTTGAGATATGTCACATACCATTATATTCATACTTTTGAAGTGTACAATTCAATGGATTTTAGTATATTCAGACGGTTGTGCAACTGTCACCACTATCTAATTCCAGAACACTTTCTTCACCCCCAAAAGAAAATCAATACCTATTAGTTGAAAACTGGACAT
>NW_005302940.1:0-723 GCF_000412655.1 Myotis brandtii
TATGACAACTTCTCACATTTCTGATATTTAAAAATTGTGGTGTTTTGCAATGAATTATATTATTTGTTTGCCAAAACAACCCTCTGTAACAGCTTCACTGATCTGGAAACTGGGGCTCAGAGAAGTTGAGTTATCTGCCTACTGTAACACAGCTCAAGGTGGCAGATCTGGGATTTAGTCCCATGTCTCCTGGCCCTAATCCAGTTCCTTTCCCCTCCTCCACCCGAGATAAATAGACCTATTTATAATTTTGAAAGCTAGGGAATTATTCACTTTGTCTCATCTCCTTCGTTTTTCCTAAATAGTTTCATTAGCAAGCACTCTACTTAGAAAAATTTTCCAGTTTGCAAAGCTTGTTATACTCCTCAGTATTCGTGCAACATAATGATTTTCCTGCAAGACTGAATAATCTCTGTATTCAGTGTGTTCACCTATGCTGAGTCGGAGAGAAAAAGGCACCTTTCAGTGTGTCAACATTGCTATACTTCTCTTGGGTCATGGCTATTTAAACCCTCACATCTATAAATTGGCTATTATATCACTGTCTCCAGAGATTCCTTTAGTTAAAAAATTACAACTTTAGCCTTAGCAGGTGTGGCTCAGTTGGTTGAGTGTCGTCCCATGCACAGAAAGGTTTCAGATTCAATTCCTGGTCCAGGAACATGCCCAGGTTGCAGGCTGGATCCCTGATCCCCGGTAGGGGTATGCAGGAGGCAGCCAATC
>NW_005302941.1:0-723 GCF_000412655.1 Myotis brandtii
TTATTTCTGGTATCTCTATTCTGTTCCATTGATCTATGTGCCTATGTTTATGCCAGTACCATGCTGTTCTGATTACTGTAGATTTGTATAATCATTTGAAATCAGGAAGTGTGGTGCCTGGAGCTGTGTTCTTTGATTTTCAGGTTGTATTGTCTCTTTGGAAGTCTTTTGTAGTTCCAGACAAATTTGATAATTGTTCTATTTCTATGACAAATTCCATTGGAATTTTGATAAGGATTACAATAAACCTGTAGATTGTTTTAGATAAAATGAGCATTTAAATAATATTATTTCTTCCAATCCATGAGCATGGAATATATTTCCACTTATTTGTGTCTTCAGTTTCTTTCATCAATATTATGGTTTTCAGTGTACAGATCTTTTACTTTCTTGGTCAAGTCTATACCTAGATTGTATTTTTTTGTAGTGATTATAAATGGAATTGATTTCTTATTTTTTCTTTCTTACACTTTGTTATTAGAATATAGAAGTGCAACTGATATTTGTATATTGGTTTTTTATTCTTCATCTTTACTGAATTTGTTTATTAGTTCTAACAGCTTATTTTTTGGTGGAATCTTTAGGTAACTCCCTTAGTTTTAAACTCCACTGTGCAAGACTTGTCTAAAAGCATTGTTTTATCCATTTAGTCATATTCCAACCGGTTGCTTTAATCCAAGTTGTTATCCCTAGTTACTTTATTCACATGCTTATAAGCTCTGT
>NW_005302942.1:0-723 GCF_000412655.1 Myotis brandtii
CTGAAATCAATAAAAATATATTTTTTAAAAAGATATCCTTCAATAGGTGAATGGATATAATCAATGGGTGTAATCTGGAAATAAATTAAATTTTACAGTAGGATCTAACTCTAAAGGTTTAGATGGCCTTTTAGGAAAATAATTTTTCCTTTCAGCTTTGACCTCTCTCTGAAACTTTTGACTCAGCTAAAAATTCCTTGAAACTCTGTCATCTTCTAGAGTTCTTTGGCATTGATGTCCAGATTCTACTTCTACTCTTCTATACCTTCTTATTCTCCTTTTCTGGCTCCTTGGTTTCTCTTTATTTATATGCTTCCTGTTTGGGGTTTTGTCTCCTGAGCCCTTAAGATGCTTCCATTGATACCTGCTTGCTCCACCCAGTCTCTCAGTTCACCTTTCACACCCATAACTGTTTTTTACTCCCAAACTAGTATCTTGAGCCCCAGACTTCATTTAAGCTGTTTCATGCTACTTCATTGCAGGACCTGGGACCCGTCTGACTGAATGTCCCGCACAAACCCAGCATCAGAGGATTTGGCTCAACGATCTCTAATATCTTCTGACACTATTAGGCTAGAGGTATTTCATTTTAATCTAAATTAATCTTATCATTGACCTTCCACATTTTACCTTCTGTGGGTGGTAAAATTAATCTTCTACTCTTGAGAGTAGAAAAATTCATATTTATAACATTATCCTTTCATTTATCCCCTGAGAGCAACT
>NW_005302943.1:0-723 GCF_000412655.1 Myotis brandtii
AGAACCACGGTAAGGCCCCGCTGAGGAGTTAGCATTTGGCTTCTGTGAGAGGCAATACGTGTGAGGTTAAGAATACAGCCCCCGGTGTGAGACTGTCTGTGTCACTATTGGAACTGTGCTGCTCCTTTTACTCCCGTTATCATTCAGAACTGATTGCATGCATCACTGTATAAGTTTAAGGCACACAGTTTGGCTTTTGAATTTACATATATTGTGAAATGATTAGCACGAGAAGTTCAGCTAACATTTATCTTCTCACAAAGATCAAATACGAGGAGGAAAAGAATAAAAATCGCCTTGTATGAGACCTCTCAAGATGAACCCTCCGAACAACTTCCCTGTAGATCATGCAGCAGCGTTAACTACAGTATAGTTGTCATGTTGTGTATTACATCCCTGGCACTTATTCGTCTTATAATTAGAACTTTGGACCTTTTGCCTGCCTCCCCCTGACCCTCTGTCTCTGGTAAGCCCAAGTCTGATCTCTTTTTCTATGAACTTGTTTTTTGTTTTGTTTTCAGAATGCATTTATAAGCGAGATCATACTATATTTGTATTTCTCTGTCTACTTATCTCACTTAATCCTTCAAAGTCCATCCATATTATCTCAAATGATGGGCATTATAATGTTTACACCACTAATAGATTACTATTACTATCCCTCAAAATGATATATTTATTATTTACAATGATGTTAATATCATTATTATTAACAATAGCCAA
>NW_005302944.1:0-723 GCF_000412655.1 Myotis brandtii
CCTGACTGGGAATCGAACTGGCGACCTCCTGGTTCATGGGACAATGCTCGACCAACTGAGCTGCACCTGCCAGGCTCATGGCTTCCAATTATTTTCAGCATAAAGTCACACTCCTCATTGTGGCTTCCCTGTCCCCTCACATCTGGCCCCTGCCTGCCCTCTGACATGATCTCATGCTGAGCTCCCCTCACTGTTCACTGAAGCCTCTACTGCCCTCCTGCTTTCTGTTCCCTAAACACTCCTGTCCTCTCACCACAGTGCCTTTGCACAGATGGCCCCTCCTCCCAGGAGGCTCCTCCTCCAGCTTTTCCTATGACTGGTTCTTTCCCACCAGTCAGGCCTCTGCTCAAATATCACATTCTCAGGGAGGCTTCCTTCCCTGCCCACCCCAGCCAAGCAGACTGTCTCTGCCCTATAACTCTCTAGCACATGACCTAATTTCTTGCATTCATGGCACATATCCAAGTCTATAATTAACTTGTTTATGTGTTTATAAACATTGTCTGCTTTCACCTCCAGAATACAGGTTCCATCGTAGAGGAACCCCATTGGCTGGCTCACCACCGTCTTCCAGCACCTTTAACAGCGCTCTAGGTGGGTACTTGGTGAACCTTGGTTGATGAATGAATGCAGAATGAGATGAGGGAGCTGGCCACAGAGAGATGAAAGGTGCATTCAACAGGTTTAGGCAGAGATGAGCTGAGTGGGGGGCAGGTCCTCTTT
>NW_005302945.1:0-723 GCF_000412655.1 Myotis brandtii
CCCCGACCCTCACCCCAGGCAGCTGAACGTAGAAATGGAGCCAGATGCCTTATGGGACGCTGGAGGGCCAGCTTGGCTCTGGGTACTAACCCCATATTAGGAAGGGAAATGAAAGATAACCTGCCCTTCCCTTTCCCAGCGGGACCGTTGTGGAGGCAAAGGGAAGACAGCGAGCAAAGCAAAGCACCCCCAGGTCCGTCCCCCGCCCCCCACCCCCGGGGTTAACAGAGGTCTCATTGAAAGGAGCCCCTCAGCAGGATTTGAACCTGTGACCCCGGAAACAGGAAGCAGCCCCGCTGCCCGACCTCCTGGAAAAGCCCTTGTCCGGGTGCATGGGAGCCAGTGGCCCAGAGCTGGCATTTATTTGGCCGAGACCCCAGGGAGGGTAGTTACTTTTCTCCGGGGTGGGAGGGAGTGTCCGTGCCGCCATCATGACTGTCCTTGCAAGGAAGGACCTTGGTGGACAGACTGCAGTTCTACCCGGGTTGACCTATAGCCGAGGCCTCTGGGTTACTGTCTCTGCTCACGCCAGATGTGCCCAGGGGTTGGTAATGATCCTCCGGGTGAGGACCTAGGTTTGCGGGAGAGAAGAGACGTTTGGGGTTAGAAAGAAGCTGGCGTTGAGTCCCAGCCTCTTCGCCCGGCGTTAGTTTCGGCTCAGAGGGACGAGCGATAGATAACACGGGGGTTGCCTTGAAGGCCTTGCTGATGTGCTCGGTATAT
>NW_005302946.1:0-723 GCF_000412655.1 Myotis brandtii
ACACACACACATACAGACATACACAGCATGAATAGCCATGCACACACAGTTGGAGCTCTATGACTCCTTCTAGGCTCAGGAGGCTCAATCAGACTAAAAGGTGCAATGTATTCACCCCTCTTCCCCATTTCCTATGGCCTTTGCTCTTGTTGGTTCGCTAGAGCGCCCTCGTGTGACTCTCTGTTGTAATAGCATCCAAGCCTTTTGAAGGATATAAGGATCTATTTAAACACTGTGTCACCACAATTTAAAATATCACTTTCCTCTTTGCACCTTGACTCCTTAGGTGGCCCCATGAAGCTGAAAACTGCTACTGTGTGAGGTCTCATCCCCCAAATGTGGGTCTAGGCAAAGCCTGGTAGGTCTGAGACGTAGGGCTGAGTTCAGGTTCTAAGTTAAGGCCCTGAATGCTCTCTCAGCCATAAGCTGAGAATATCCTCTGAACCACAAAGACCATGTCAGAGCAGAAGCAGCTCTACCTCCCCTCTGTCTCATTAGAGAAATGGTCAGCATAGACTGAGCTGACCTCCAGGCCAAGCACCTGATTAACTAATTAAAGCCAAACACAGTGTTTTGAAAAGTGAGGCTTCAGGGAACTACATCACCAGAACAGCCAGAAGTGTTGTTAAAATTTCACATTTCCAGGTGCCACTGTACCTGTCAAATCAGAATCTTTATTACTGACATTTAAAAATCAGCTGATTCAATACATTTTCTTTTTTT
>NW_005302947.1:0-723 GCF_000412655.1 Myotis brandtii
CATCCATCGGTTGCCTCCTGCAGGGCACCCCCGCTGGGAATGGAACAGGCGGCCCTTTGGTGCACTGGACCAGGCTCAACCAACTGAGCCACACCAGCCAGGGCCCCTAGACTCTGGGCACTTGTCAAGGTTCTGTTTCTTCCGGGATTTTTCATACGGACGATTCGAGGTGAGGAGGGAGGACCCGTTTTTCATCAATATGTTGTTAAAGGGCTCAGTTGATGAGTTCAAAACATCTTTATACTGGGTGGTATCAACAGGCTTGAATTTAAAATCAGAGTGACTTGGAGAGGAAGAGATCTCTGAGCCTAAACTGGTGCATGGCAAGAGATTCCTAAAGCTTTCCATGGAAGGGGTCACTTGGGGAAAACTGCTTTCCTGTCTTTATCTTGTTCTCCTGCGTCCAGCAAGTAGTGACGTCAATGAAAGCAGGGAACTCCACTGCTAGGTTCCTTGCAGGTGCTCTGCCCTGACCCCAGACCCTGGGCAGCAGAAGCAAAGGGCAGCTCCGGTGTCTAAATCTCCCCGCTCAGAAAAGGGCCAGGTTTGGCCCCCTCAGTTCAGAATCTCAAAGTTTCTGCTGCACCATTGCAAGCTCAGATACTTGACCAGGCACATTTTAGGGATGTTTCCTTCTTCTTCCCCAAAAGGGTGCCCTTGGAGGCAAAGTTAGCCAGGTAGTGGCTGTGCCAAGTTTTCTCCACCTGTACATTTGGGAGAATA
>NW_005302948.1:0-723 GCF_000412655.1 Myotis brandtii
GCCGACGCTCTATCCACTGCGCCAAACCAGCTAGGGCCAAAGAGATTTTTTTAAAAAGCACAAAATATGGCTCAAGGAATTAAGTTGGTGAGAGAAGAAACTCCTGGAAAATGAACCATAGAGGCAATAACAGCTGAATGGATGAAAGAAATTTCACCAGACATCATGTGATTCAATATATTAGAGGGGGCAGCTGGTATAATAGATAGGTAGATGGGGTTGTAATTTTTCATGGCAAAGAAGAAACATGGATGTTTAAAAGAAAATGCCCTAAAAGCTAAAGACAGCGAAAGAGGATACTGAAGAAGGAAGGGTGAACTGATTGGAGGGATGGGAGTGGTTTCAGATTCAGGTCCCAGCCAGAAGAAATTACAGGAAGGTGATTCGGAAGAGAAAAGTCAGAGGAATACATTATCCTCCTGGCCTAGACTCTTGTTCCTCGAGCTACATTCATATCTCCACTCACCGCTATGTCTCTGAATCCCCTCGCTGATTAGTGAAACTAACCATTGCCCTACTCAACCCGACTTTCTTAACCTTGCCCGAAGGCCAGTTAGCCCCTGACCTTGCCACCCCCTCCTCATTTACTAGTGATTAGAAAAGGCAATGGCAGCAAATGTAGGACCCAATAGTGAAGGGCACTCATGAAGCTGTAAATTCTGGCTTGGAAAGCACACTATGTCTATGCAAAGGCCAGCTGCACACACCTTCCTCCCCCTCCCC
>NW_005302949.1:0-723 GCF_000412655.1 Myotis brandtii
GCTGTTCCTCCCTTCCCTTCTGTGCCCTGGAACACGGTCTGAGCTGTGGGAGACAGAGCAGCGGTACTTTGTGTTTCTCGTAGAAAAGATCTGAGGCTCAGAACCGTTGCCTGAGGACACGAGTCGAGTGGCATCTGCTATGTCCCCAGAGTGGACATGGGCAGTGGGGCCCAGCTGTGGCCAGTGCAGAGGCTGGAAGGCACAAGTGAGAGAGGGCGGGGGAGGCATCGGGCTGCCCGTGGGGAGCATGGCGGGGTCCTCAGTGAGGCTCTTCTTGCCACCATGGAGAGGGAGGAAAGAACTCCTCACGTTTGTCCTGGACCCAAGTGTACCTTCTGAGGCTCCTGGAGGAAAAGGTGTGGCTTACACAGGTGATGGAGGTGAGGACCGCTTGTTTGGAAACTGTAGATTAACACCTTTCAGAAAACAGAACTCCAAGTGGGTGAATCTCACCAAAATTTGGAGAGTGCACTTGAAAAATCTATTTTCCTTTAAGGGTGGAGACTTGCTCCTTCCACTTAATGGAAATCAATAGGATGGAACCTCCAGGGGCCCTCACTAAAGAAGTCACACCCGGGGATGTACTGATCAGCACGTCCACTAGAAACACAATGCAAGCTGCACGTGTCATTGTGAGTTTTCCAGCCGCGACAATTTAAAAAATGGAAAGGAACAGGTGAAATTAATTTTATAATATATTTTAATCTAGTATATCCAAAATAT
>NW_005302950.1:0-723 GCF_000412655.1 Myotis brandtii
GCACACAGGTTGAAAATCGCTGGCCCAAGGCCAAACAGTTTTCAGCCAGCCATTCAGGGTAAAACACTGAAAATAGAATATGAATAAAGTGTGTGAGGGCCAAAGGATTTAGTAAGAGAACTGCTGAGGTCATTATGTCCAAAATCCAAATGGCTGAATGTGTGAAACAGGCAATTTCCAAGCATAATAACTTCACTTCCATTTTAATTTGCCTCAACAGGATATTCAGTATACAAGCAATTAGTCCTCAAATACATAGCACAGTCTAAAAATGAATGTTAGATTATTTTACCTGTCTTTGACTTTCTTTTTAGACAGATTTATTTTTAGCTTATCTGAACATTTGTGGCATTTCCTATTATTAACAATATCGATTTTTTGGATGAAGGTAGCTTTTTATAATTATTATTGTATTATTTTTACATCTGAATGTGAATTTACAATGATGTCAAAACAGAGTTTTAAAATAAATAAATGTTGTCAAGAGAAAAGAAGGGAGAATAAAGAAAATTTGATGGAGGAAGTGGTTAGAAGGAAAACTACCCTAAGTACAATGAGCAGCAATAATGTCTTTTTAAGCAAGAGAGTGGTTTCTTTTGGTATTTGTTTTATGAAATATCTTGTATTTAATTATTCTCCTGTAATGATCCTGAAGATTATTTTCCTGGACAAAAATAAATAGCTACCTAATCATCAACAATTTCAACTTTTCTTAAATTATCC
>NW_005302951.1:0-723 GCF_000412655.1 Myotis brandtii
CATGCCAGGTGAGGGTAGTTACCAATGAGGCGTCCCTCCCTCCAACCAATAAGTAATGGTTAGCATGTGATACGTGTAAATGCGGCGTGGAGAACAGGAGATGCAATGGTGGGTAAGACAGACAGTCCTGCCCTCGTGGTTCTTACGATGTATTGGGGAAGGGGGGCAGAAGTTACATATTCAGTTTTGCCCTCCAAGTCTGGGCCAGTCGTTACTTGGGCCTCTTGTCCTCTACCGTGGCCCCCTCTTGCTATGTTAGCAATTTATTTTATTCATAGCATCATATCCTGTGTCTTTTGTTTAACAAACACTTCTATATCGCTTCTTATGAGCTAGACATTATTCTAACCACTTAGCAAGAATTAATTGATTTAGTACGTAGGATTCCTGTGAGGCACCGAGAGGCTAATTCACTCACCTGAGGACACACAGCGACGAGAGGCAGAAAGAGGGTTGAAGCTCAGGTTGTCTTGCTCCAGCTTTGTGCTCATAACCACCTACCAAGCTGCCTTGTCATCAGAAATGGCCTGGTTTGTGGGTTTCTTGTTTATTTGTTTATCGTTTGTCCACCCACCACCACCACCCCCCCACCCCCAGGTTGCAGCTCTGTGATGTCAGGGGCCTTATCTCTTTAATTCATAGTTGTAACCCTAGTGCCTGGGCAGCATAAGATGCAGAGTTGGTGCTCAGTATATATTTGTTGAATCAGTGAATGAGGAAAAT
>NW_005302952.1:0-723 GCF_000412655.1 Myotis brandtii
TCTAAAATGTGCTTTTTAACACATCTTAACTGGTTGTCTCATACGATTTGAAACTGTTAAACAAACATTGATTGAACAGACAACATGTGCTAGTGAGGGGATTCAGAGTAACATAAGCAACATGCCCTGCTTGGAGAGATTTTACATTCTCACAAAGTTGCAGACTTATAAATGAATCAATGATGGTATAAGGCAAAGAGCTAAGTAATAAATGTTTGTATAAGAGAGTGAGAGAGCAGAGGGTGTCGAAGTTTGCACTTCCCAGAAGCAACAAAGAAGCTGTGGAGAAGATAAGATCCATGTATTAGGTTTTGAAAAATGTGGTAAGAACCAGGAAATGAGAGGTCCTTGCATGGTCAAGGTTAGATGATTTAAAGGAAATACTAGAGGCTGAAAGGGTAGAGTCTACCAAGAGGAAGAAGCAGAAAATGCAGGAGAGGTGAAGCAGGGTTCCTAGGGATGGTCAAGAGCACAAGGAGAAATTACTTTGATAAAGGATGAAGGCAAGGGATAAGGATTTATGAAGATGTTGATACAGTTTTGAGTTGGGGAGGGGGGAGTTAAGGGTGTTAATGCTTCACAGTGTCTATTTTCATTCTAATTTCAAGGACGATTTATATGCTACAAAAATGTGGACAAAGGTTAGTAAAAGTTTAGAATACTTGTTGAATGGACTGGGAAGAGGAGCCCATTGTCAAGTGAAATGGTTTTCAAGTGGGACTG
>NW_005302953.1:0-723 GCF_000412655.1 Myotis brandtii
ATAACCAATACATTTGGATTGCAACCCAGGATGCATACGCATGTGTGCAGCACTGGAAAGGGATTCTGTGAAGTAATATCTACCCTTACCATGCATGACACAGAGAGCTGTTTTCTATTTCATTTTATTTTTAAATTATATTTTATTTATTTTGAAAAGGCTCAATGCAACATGCTAAATCCATGGCTCATTCATGGGTTGCAACCCAACGTTTGAACTAGTATGTTACCCCCATGTGAGAGTTGGTCATATATGTTCAGTTGTACAAAAATTTGCTTCTTAAACATTTTTCTACAAATTCTCTACCTCATCCTGCCATTCGTCCAATGGCAGAGCGTAGGGTCACGGAACCCCACTTCTCGGGCATTCAAGGTTCAGACTGAGTGGCTTCTCTCTCCCTGGGAAAAGCCCTGAGTTATGGGTAATTTTGCAAAACATCTTGGCATTGGAGGGGGCACTTGTCTCCCATAATGAGCTCACCTCCATGGGACCATGTCCCGTCTGTAGTGCAGGGGGCGTGGTCTCTCTTCACGGAACAGGAGCTGAGCTATTGGTGACTCCAATCTCCTGTTTTGTTTCAGTTTTAGTCACAAAATGATCTATGTCATGAGATAGTCTTTCAAAAAAAAAATAAACTATTTCTTTTCTATGATTATTGGGATAGTGTCGGCCTTTAAAATACAACTTCGGATTAGGAGTAGGAGTGAAAGGTGATTACAGCAA
>NW_005302954.1:0-723 GCF_000412655.1 Myotis brandtii
TGTACACATTTAGAAACCATCTTTCATGTAATGGGGCTGTTTTTCCCAACATGCTTAGGGCAAATACCATTTCCTCTGTGTGAGAGGGTTTGGCGGAAATGCCAGGCATAGAGAGGCAGTGAGGAATGGAACAACCAGGGATGGTGAGATCACCGGCCCTTCTCAGCCCTGGGACTAGTGACTGGCAACAGCTCTCAGCACGGAGGGTAGAAAATATGAGGCCGGGGCACCTGGGAGCGGGTGCTGGGGGGCCTGCCTGGCTTCTTTTTTAAAGGAGCTAGAAAAGGAAGCTGGACAGTCCTCGGGGCCAGGAGGAAACTGAGCCTCGCCTGGATCTGCCCGGCCCCCCATTATCTGTTTGCCTATACAAGGGGAGGCAAAAGTAGGTTTACACTTGTGAGTACGCAAAACATATAATTTATTCTTGTATTATGATTCACTGTATTATTTTTGATATAACAACTGTAAACCTATTTCTGCCCACCCTGTATGGCCTGATGGCAAGTAAATCATTCACTGGAGGAAAAACAGCCCGCCCTGCCCTCTCCTATCTCTGCACAGTGCGTGCCAGTGTTTACCAAGTTTGCAAATAGCTGGTATCTGCTGGGACCGGCGGTGAGATGGAGGAAGAGAGTGAGGCTGTCATAAAGCTCTAGTCCTCTAACAAATTTTTATGTATTTATTTTATTTTATTTATTAAATTGATTGGGGTGACATTGGTCA
>NW_005302955.1:0-723 GCF_000412655.1 Myotis brandtii
AGTTGTTATGTGTCTTTCAAGTACCTTTGTATGGATCTTTACTTCTGAAAACTTCCCAATTTTATTTTTTTCCCTCAATCGAAAGGGAGAATTACCAAGATCTTCATCACACATCTTCATGGAGACCATTTCTTTGGCCTTCCTGGCCTCCTCTGCACCATCAGCCTGCAGAGTGGCTCCACGGTCACCAAACAGCCCATTGAAATCTATGGCCCCGCAGGCCTTCGGGACTTCATCTGGCGAACCATGGAACTCTCTCACACGGAGTTGGTCTTCCCGTACGTGGTCCACGAGCTGGTGCCTACAGCAGATCAGTGTCCTGCAGAAGAACTGAAAGAATTTGCACACCTGGGTAGAGCAGACAGCTCTCCCAAAGAGGGACAAGGAAGGACTATCCTGCTGGACTCGGAAGAAAACTCATACCTTCTGGTCGATGACGAACAGTTTGTTGTAAAAGCATTTCGCCTCTTTCACCGAATCCCCTCCTTTGGGTTTTCAGTGGTGGAGAAGAAGCGCCCAGGTAAACTCAACGCACAGAAGCTGAAAGACCTCGGTAAGTGTTTTTCTTCTCTTCGTGTCAATCAAGCTGGTGGTAACTGAAGCTCTGGGAAGTGTTGTAGCAACCTTCCTTTCCTGTCTCCCAGGCCTAAAGTTGACATTTTCTCCACTTATTTCCTTTGCCCAAAGTTTGCTTATTAAGGGAGATTCCTGGCACCAAAAGAT
>NW_005302956.1:0-723 GCF_000412655.1 Myotis brandtii
GGACTGGTTAGTTTAAGAATGATTATTGTCAATGCTACCTTGAGTTAAAGTTGGAAATCCAAATTAAGTAGTTAATAATTGGAAAACCTTTCCCAAAGTAAATGGAGCTTGGAATTTAAAGTCGTTTTCTGGGGCGATTGCTCAGTCTTGGTCATCCAAGGTGCCACTGCAGGTTGACCAGCTTGGCTCTTTCTTGTTAAGTTATGCCCCCAAAAAGAAAAGGGCCAAAATGTGTGGTGTTTACAGTCCAGGGAAAGGAAGCCAATGGAGGCAGACATGCAACACCTCCTTCCTAAGACTCCATCAGCATTTCCTGTGCCCTCAGACTGCGTTAGGTTAAATACTGCAAACAAACCAGCTCAGTTAGAGGTTTGCCTTTAAGAAATCCTTTTTTTTTTCTTTGGAATATGGTAGTTTTTTCCTCTAACCCTGGGATAAGCTCCAAATTTTATTTATGCTTCATGAGAATTCAGCAAGTAGAAAGTAATGATTCTTAAAAACTCTTCCATAGAACACTCTTCGTTAATGACTAATATGTCAAACTTCCATGAAATTAAAAAAATGATATTCTAGAACATTCCTGACTTGCTCCTTCCCTTGGGGATAATGCCTTGAAATGTGTTCTTATGTTATTCCAAAGCACCTGTGGATTTCAGGGTCCAAGTCAAGTGACCACAAAACAGCATGCTTATTATATAAAGAATTTGTTTTGTTAAGTATATC
>NW_005302957.1:0-723 GCF_000412655.1 Myotis brandtii
TAAGATTCGATTTCCTTGCAAATTAAAGTTGAAGGGAATTAGTCCGAAATCAAATTGCGCTGCCCTCGTGAGTTAAAAGCTCAAAGAAATCAAACTCTTTTAAAGTCCAAAAGCATCAAAATCCAGAATCAAATTCTCTTTTAGAGTCCAATGCAATTTTTAAAGTGAAAAAAGAAAAAAAAATCATCCTCCCTAAAGTCTTATTTTGTCCAGTTTCAGCTAACTTTTTAAACTTAGGAATCATTTCAAACACAGAGAAGAGTTCTAGAAGAGTACAAAGAACTCCCAGACTCACAACCACTAAGGTTTTGTCCCTGTGCCAGGTATCCCTTCACTGCACCTCAGCTTCAAATCCACCCTTGAGTGCTTGACCTTGAGTGCACGGCTGTGACCTTGGAGCTGGACTCTCTTGACCTTTTTCCTTTGGGCCTGGCTCCATGTTGAGCTTTGCCAGTAGAGGGCGCACTGCAGGGGGAGGAGGCTCTGGTATGAACTTTCCTGCTCCTACCCCTGCTCAGCAGCCATTGGGTGGAATGCCAGTGGGTATCGCCTCCAGTGAGTTCAAGAGCACCCCCAGCGGCAGTCTCCGGTGGGCACCATGGGCACTCCCTGGAACCGTCCAGCCCAGGCTTTCCCTGAAGGTGGCGCCTGCCCATTGGACCCCCTATACCCCCTGAATTTTGCTGCCGCCCCCCAGGGGCCAGGATCCTCCTTACAGCGTGG
>NW_005302958.1:0-723 GCF_000412655.1 Myotis brandtii
GAGATTAATTTCATATTATAACAGTTTTGTATGGTAATTTTAATGCAGTATCATTCCTACTTCCACCCCAGACGTATAAATCATATGCCCATTTTGGTGAGCAAAATATTGAGAAGAGAGGAAATCATTTTATCACTATGTAAACTCAAATTGGCAAATATGATTTCACACACTAAATTATAAAATTTTAAATTTGATTACTGTTAAAAAATTAAAAATGTATTCTAACCCAATTTATTAGTTATTACCTGTTCTCAGAATTCTCCCCCATTAACTAGAATCAGAGCTGAGGTGATTTAGTTACAAAAAATTAATTAGAATGCAGGGGAAGGTGCATTTTCTACCATCCAAGTTCAAGGACAACTAGTAGCTTCAGGAGATGTCGACAGCATGAATGGTACTTACTCTGCCTCATCCTACATAATTACTACCCAGAGAATTTCCTGCCCACATAACTGGAGAAATTGACAAGTGTTGTTATTGACGATTTTATGAATAAGATGGTACCAAAAACCCATAGATGTCTCTGTATGATAAATAATAATACCTTTTAAATCTCCATACAATATGGTTCTGTTCAACAAATATTAATGACAAAATAATGATAGAGTGATATGAAGATATTTATCCTATCAATTTATTTTTCTCTTTACTCTTTCAGTCAACTCTGTCATATGTAAGAAATGCATCTGGCCGTAACCGGTTTGGCTCAGTGGATAGAGC
>NW_005302959.1:0-723 GCF_000412655.1 Myotis brandtii
GAGGCTGCCCTCTCCCATTGGGGTAGGAAAGAGCTCCATCAAGGCTTCAAAAAGGTTCTTCATTCCATCCCCAGCTGCTGGTGTGACAAACTTAATAATTCCAGCAAGTTTAAGGCATAGATAACGTCATCCAAGCACCGGTTGTTAGCCCCACATGGCTGGCAGCTACGCCACTTGGCTCCCACGTCTTTGCTGGATTCTAGGAGCCCTGAGCTTTCCTGAGGCCTGAGAAACCTCCACCATTCTTGAGCCTTTCAGCTTTGCTTAGGACCCTGATTCTACAGAAACAGCCACTTGCCTAGAGGTTATGACATCATAAGCTCCAGAATATGAGCTCTACTCACACCTAAGATCCAAGATTCTTTTTGTATTTTCGAGATCCAAGTTTCTTGACCAATCGATCCACTATTTTTAAAAAACTATCCATAATGGGGAATGTAATCTTTTATAGGCTCACTTTTATAAGCACCAGTGAAGCTTGAAGTCACCATCCCTAGTCTAATCTGGTGCCACAATTTTGCTTTGCAACATGTAACTCCTTAACTCCTTTTTGAGCTTTGTGGTCCATCTGCCAGATGTTAGGGTCTCAAAACTGCTTCTCATTCCTTCACCACCAGGACCAGGTCTGGTCCCTATAAAATGCATGGCATGGAAGAAGCAGTCTGAGAGCACAGCTCTTTACAGGTGAGGCAGCTGCCGAGAGGAGGAAGGAGGAAGGGAAGA
>NW_005302960.1:0-723 GCF_000412655.1 Myotis brandtii
TCTCCCTTCCTCTCTGTAAAAAATCAATACAATATAATTTTTTAAAAATTACATATTATATAAAAGTCTGTTTCCAGGCTTTAATTATCCTGTATATGTAGCATTGCAGAAATCAACAAATCCACATTCCAAGCCCATCCACTCCTGAGTTTGAAACCCCCATAGCTCAACCTATTGGATATCTTCACCTGGAGGTCAGAAATATGTTTCAAATCCAGCACATCTAACAATTATTGAGTTCTTCTCTTGGCCTGATGCCTATCCCTTTCCTTTTGTTTTTCATCTTATTACATGGTATTGACAGTTTTCTACCTGTCACAAACCTGAACATTATTTCTTCAATTTCTTTTTTTCTCTCTGCCCTTCCCTCACCCCCAGTAAACCCATCACCAAGGCTAGATTTATCTTATTCTATCTAATTTCCATTTGTATTTCTCCATTCCCCTGCCTCAACTCTAGTTCACGTCAATAGTGTCCTTCCTTGGTTGAATATCTCCGATCCATTCTTTATACTACAGTCAAAATGACTGCAATAAATGACACATCTGATTATATCAGTTTCTTACTTAATGGTTGTCAAAGACTGTCATTATCCTTCAATGTATTTCAAAACTTAATGTTTACAAACTGCTGCAAGATCTGTCTCATGTTTCTCTCCCTGGCCTTATGTCTCATACATTTCAGTCATTACTGGTCTTCTATTCTCTCTTTCCTCTTAGCTTT
>NW_005302961.1:0-723 GCF_000412655.1 Myotis brandtii
TATGTGCACACATGCATGTGTGAGTTTAATTTACCAAAGTAAGATCATGTTGTAGATCTTCTATTTCTCAACATTTTAACTCAGTACTCTTTTCAAAATCTCTTCATATTGCTGTGTATATATTCATTTCACGGCTCCTGACTGAAGTATAGAATTCCAAAGAGTCTACAACATTTATCTGACCCTTTAGGTAACCTCCAGTTCCCTGTTATCACAAACAACTCTGATAAACATACTCGGGTCCCATTATAGTCCCTATGCCTGAGATTGTGCCTAGGATGGGAGGGAGCCAGAAAGTAGATGCATAATTCATTTCACAAAGTAATGCTAGACAGCTCTCCAAAATGACTATTCTACTTTGTTCTCTTACATTCTTAACCAATATTAGGTATTATTGTCTTCCTAATTTTTGCCAGTCTAATGATTGTGAAATATATCTCTTTGTTTTAATTTGTATTTCTCTAATTGCTGGTGAGTTTAAGTATTTCTTTGTACATTTGTTAGCAATTCAATTAAAAAATGTTTTCCTTTATGTGAAGAACTGGGTTTGTTGCCTTGTGTTGATTTGCGCCAGTTCCTTGTATACTCTCTAGATATTAATTCTTCACTTAGATATTGCAAATGTCTTTTCCTAGACTCTCACCTATTTGTTAACTTTTCTGTGGTGGTCTTTGTTGAACAGAAGTCCTTAATTTTAATGAAAAAGTTGTCAATTCTTACTTT
>NW_005302962.1:0-723 GCF_000412655.1 Myotis brandtii
GGCCCTGGGAGGGTTGATGTTGCTTTTATTTTTTTAAGTGTCATAATTTCCCTTCTTTTCTGAGCCAGAGGGTATAACCTAGGAAAATGCCAATCAGACTCCAATTAAAATTTAGAATCTCAGTGGGTCTTGCTGAACTCTTGTTCTTTATTATCATCGCTCAGAGTTCATAAGAGAACTTCAGGGATCCTATGCAGAAACAGCTTTCCTAATAGGTATTCTCTCCGCAAACTTCCGTTGAAAGGTTCTAGTGATATGCATTTCACTTTACTGAGCCCCACACTTCTCTGTGCTTCCCTAATGAGGTCTGAACCTGGACACGTTTACTAAAAGACAGAACGAACTCTTGTGGAGGCTGATTCCAAGACTGAGGCTCGCTCGCACGTGGCTACTGCATTTGAAATAAATAAACAGGTTGATTTCAGAATCTAAGGCTCTGATGAAGTGTCGCAGCAGTGTGGGAAGCAGTCCTGACAGCTGGTCTCACGTGATCCACTGTGTAGTTTTTGCACCACATCAACCACCCCAGCTTGAGTTGCTCCGCTGCCTCTCTGTATCTGTCTCCACCTTGCATTTCCCCGGACTCGGAGGTTAATGGCTTCGTGCTCCTTTTGGGGAAGAAAATATACAGGCTCCGGCTAAGATCCTAAAGGTGATTTGTGGCATCCCTTGGAGGAGGGAATGTATGCATGCCAACTGTATGTTTGCTGTGTAGAAGTAAAC
>NW_005302963.1:0-723 GCF_000412655.1 Myotis brandtii
ATTACAACAGTAAAGAATACCTACTACGTGGGAGTCACATGAACAGACACTCTGCTCAACACTGGAGGGATCATTTCAGATAACCCTCATGAGGCGGGTCCTGTTACTATTATCTCTATTTTATAAACTAAATAATCCGAGTCATGGAAGTCAAAATATTCATCCAAAGAGATCCAGATGGGTGTGAACTTGGCAGCAGAGCCAAGGGCACATTCTCCCGACTGCTGTACTGTATCCGGAGTTTCCCCAGCTCTGCTCCTCCTCCAGGGCTCATCCCGTGCCCATCATCTCACACAATGCCAGTAAGATCCACCCACCCCAGACAATTGCCAGGCATTACAGATCCTACCTCCCCAATACCTCACCATCTCTTCTACTCAATGTCCTCATGACAGAATCCTAATCCCTATAGGAATTTACTCAGCTCTGTGGACACAGCCTTTTCTTGTCTCTGTTAGGGCACTTTCTAAACACTAACCCTTTTTCTTTTATATAGAACAGTCATGCTTCCTTATAGGTTTAAATAATCTACACACAACCTTTAGATTAATTGACCCTGAACTATCAGATTAGTCTACCCCTCTCACCCGTGGTCATAGCCCCCAGTTCTAGGATGAGAGAGACGTGCCATGGCTTCCCCATGTGCTGATCATAGTAGCTGAACAGTAGTTACACTCAGCAATATTTGTTATATAAATTAATGACTACATTAAATAAATGCCT
>NW_005302964.1:0-723 GCF_000412655.1 Myotis brandtii
AATGTCTTATAGTCCTATGCTGGTCTTTAAAATATAATAATTAGAGTGCCACCCATCTTTCCTAACACTATCTGGATGAGAACACATAAAAATTTGGAAGCAAAAAGTGGGAACAAATCATCCCAGTCCTAACCAAGGTCACAGTGACAAAAAACCCCTTCCTCCCTCCTAAGAGGAAGGAATAAGAAGGGTAGGGGCTTTAGAAGCACCTGAGGACAGTGAGAACATAAAAAGGTGGCCTTCAAGAGAAAGGGCTCCTACAACCCACACTCCTGCTAAGTCTAGCAGGTCCGAGCTAGCGCTAAGGGCATCAAATCCCAATAACAGGGGAGGCAAAGCCAAGAAATGTCCGACATCCCTCTCTCCTACTGGGGTGGGGGAAGTTACTTCCATGGCAAGATCCTTAAGTTTTCTGGGTAAGGCGTTTCTCTCCCCCCCCCCCCTTAAATCATCCTCTTATGTATTTAAGAACTTAGTAAAAGCTATATATGTTTCCATAAACCATGTATAAAAATAGTATATGCTTACCAAAAACGTGCGTGTGTGTATTCATGTATATGTGTGTGTATATATGTAGATATGTGTATGTGTGTATATATACAGTTGAACCTTGAACAATGCAGGGGTTGGAGTGCTGACCCACTGGACAGTCAAAAATCTTCTAACTCCCCCAAAACTTCAGTCATCCCTCAGAATCCACAAAAGATTGATTCCAGAACTAAC
>NW_005302965.1:0-723 GCF_000412655.1 Myotis brandtii
GTGTGTGTGTGTGTGTGTGTGTGTGTAGGTGGGTGGTTGAGGGGCTGGCTGGTGCACATGAACAAAAGCAGGGGAGAAAAGGGATTTCGGTTCCCCTGGGCTTAAACACAAATTCTACTGCTTCAAAAAGGCACCAAGTCACAAGAATTTAAGTGTTCTCTACCCCGTAGGCAAGCCACAGAAACAGAACTGGCAGTGGGAAAGGGGAACGAGTAGGGAAAAATGTGTTTTGATTATCCCAGAGAGAGCCTGGTAGAGGAGGTGGGAGGGTCAGTAAGATATAATCACCTTGAAACTACGCCTCCAGCTCCAAGGGTTCTGACGCTGTTTGATTTGCAAACAACTCTGCAGAATTCGTGAATATTTCCAGAACTTGTGATATTTTATTCCGTTGCCTCCAATCTTTTGAATGTTCTTTTAATAATAATGGATTAGAGCTTATCTGCACCCTGGCCAGTTTTATAAAGCCAAATAATTGCTGAGCTGGGGGAGCAGCTTTATTTGCATTTAATTTCTTTTTTAAGAGAAATTCTGCCACCCTCTGGACAGAAACCAAGATCTATTTCTAGAGACCACCACTGAAGACTGCTTTATGCAACTGCCCTTGAAAATAAACATTTACTTTTTAAATGTTTTAAAAGGGAGGGGGAAGAATCCCAGTTGTTTCAGATAGCATAAACAATACCCAGTGTGTGTGTGTGTGTTGGGGGGGGGGGGCCTTTT
>NW_005302966.1:0-723 GCF_000412655.1 Myotis brandtii
TGGGATGTGCTGGAGAGAGGCGGGCAGGACTGGGCAGGCAGAGAAGCAGAGCTGTGCCTCGGCTGATCCTCAGGAGAGCTCGGGAGCTGGGATGATCTACATCGAGGCAGGGAGCCAGGCCTTTGTACCCTCCATCAATCACTCACTGGGCACAGACTGTACTGGTAGGGGGCATAACCTTGGGCAAGGCGTGTACTCCGTGTCTTCCCCTTGTTGGCAGGAGCAGTCTCCCTCCCTCACCTCCCCAGGTGTATCTAGAACACAGTGTCCTCTCTGCCTAGAATGGTCCTCTCTCCCTCTCACCAACAGAACTCCAGCTTATCCTCCAAGTCCAAGTTCACATGTCATTTCTTTTAGCTCCAAAATCTACTGTCAGAGATATAGCAAATCGCAGGACATTAGATTACCACTTGTATAAAAAAAGAGAGAGGAATAATGCATATATAAATGTACATGTATATGTACTAGTATATATGTATACACACATACTTGCTTGGGTAAGCATAGCATTTATCTCTGGAAAGATACATAAGAAACTGCAAATAGTGATTGCAAGGTAAGGACTGTGTGGGTGGGGACTTTTGGTGCTTTTTGAATTTTGAATGATGTAAATTAAATTAATTAATAAAGTAAGATCAATCAAATAATTATTAAAAACACAAAGAAGGAAAAGAACAGTTACATCATTTTTAGAAAATATTTTTATTGATTTCAGAGAGGAAG
>NW_005302967.1:0-723 GCF_000412655.1 Myotis brandtii
GTAACCACTCTGCCAGGAAAGACCTCGGTGAGCTGGCGACTTCTCTAGACTCCAGACTTATCGGCAGTGGGACGGAGGGGCCAGGATGAGTTATGAAACGGGGAAATGTGGGGGCCTGAGAAACTATCAGGGACACGCAACCACACTTCCTTCACTGCAGGGGCGCTCTCCGGGCACTGCCGGAGCGCTGGGAACTGGCAGGCAGTCGGAGTTTCTCATCTCTAAAACGTGGATCAATGCCTGTTTTGGGATGATTGTGAACATTAAAAGAGCTAGGACCTGTCACCTGAAGCACAGTACCTAACTCTGGGAGAGGTAACTCGATGTTAGTTTGCTCTCCTTCTCCTCCCCTTCATTCCACTCGAAGGTCCAGAGAGGTGAAGTCGTTGGTTCCGACCACCTCGCTAATGAGTGTCTGACCAGGGTCTTCAGACTCTTCCCAGTCCAGAGCTATTCCCATTCCATGTCTGAACCATCCTTCACCTCTAAAATTCTAGGGTTTTGTGATTTAATAGTGCCATGAATTTATTTTCAAAGGCTATAAAAAAAAAATAAAGCCCAGCCTGTGTGGCTCAATGGTTAAGCATTCACCTGTGAAAGGGAGATCATGGTTCAATTCCTATTTAGGGCACATGCCGGGGTTGAAGGCTCCATCCCCAGTAGGAGGTGTGAGGAGGCAGCCCATCAATGATCTGCTCCCATCATTGATGTTTCTATATCTCT
>NW_005302968.1:0-723 GCF_000412655.1 Myotis brandtii
GTTGGATACTTAGCATATTAGGCTTTTATTATATAGAATAGATATTGATTGATTCAATACATCTGGATGGGTCTTGCAACTCTGCATTTAACAATCTCCCAGTTGTGGCTTCCATTGGTCTATGGACCACACTGGGAAGTAATGGATATTAGAGGACTCTTAGCATTAACTCATCAATTTCAATCCATGTTCCAAAGCAATGATGTAACCTTTATTCTCCTTAAATATGTGGGGAATCTGTACATTTACAGCCTCTCCTACTCTAAACCCCTACCTTAGCTAGACAAGATTAGTGGTAGCCTTTTCAACTGTAGTCTATCACTAAATGTAGGTTGATAGCTGGTGGACTGCAGGTCCAACTGTATTTTTTTTTCAAACATCGTAGGGTTTGTTTTATTAAAACCTTATATAAACTCAAACATATGTAATAGAATAAGTAGAGAGAGGGGGAGGATACTTTTCAGTACATAAAATAATTCACCTAAGCACATGAGTTTTCTGACTTCTTTGATATATGTAAAACCTATTTTAGGCAAAAATACAAGAATAAATTTACATTCAAGAATGCATTTGTGGTATTAAGCAAGTAATTTACCCACTTCTGCCATTGGATCAATGCCCAAATAGGGAGCAGTAATGATACCTTACTTTTGTATATTTAGTTACAGGGCACTTTCATTTGCATTATCTCTTTAATCCTTATAATAACACTGTGATGTAGTT
>NW_005302969.1:0-723 GCF_000412655.1 Myotis brandtii
CTCTTTTCTGTCTCATAGAATTTGACTTCTTTAGATATTTCATGTAAGTGGAATCACACAGTATTTATCTATTTGTGACTTGCTTATTTTATTTAGATAATGTCCCAGGATTCATCTGTGTTGTAGCATGTAAAAATTTCCTTCTTAAGGCTGAATAATATTCCATTGTATCTATACAACACATTTTGTTTATCCATTCATCCCACAGTCAACAACTGGGTTGTGTCCACTTCTGGTTATTGTGAATAGTGCTGCTGTGGACATGAATGTATAAATATCTCTTGCTGCTTTAACTACTGTAGATCATAGGCAACAAGAAAAGCAACCTAATTCATTTTTGTGAGCATACCTAATAAATCGTGCACACACACGTACACACGCTTCACACCATTTTCAATAACATAGATGCAAAAATCCTAAATGAAGCACTAACAAATTTATTAATAATGTAAAGGAATAATGTGTCAAAACTGCCAGCATTTATTGTGCATCCGCATTTAGAACTTGCCCCTAACCCCCAGGTAGTAAGTGGCGGACTAGGAAGGCAGCCCAGATCTGCCTGACGCCAGAGCCCCGGATGCACATGGTTTGTTGAGAAGGTATTGATGGCCCCATAAAATACTTCCACTGATATAATACGTCACAGAACTAGGTCAAAGGAAAATAACAGACCTGAGAGTCTCTCATAGATAGTAAAGTATTTGAAGATGAAAATTGACATTT
>NW_005302970.1:0-723 GCF_000412655.1 Myotis brandtii
GCAGTCATAATCCCAGTGGCTGACTCCTATCTGGACCCTATTGGAACAAGGCTAGAATTTGCTCAGATGTGCTACGTTGGACTTCCCGTCACACTTGAATCCCGCTCAGCTCTAGCTTAGCACGAATTTCCACAGCAGGTGTGAGCTTCTGAGAAGGGTAATACGCTCTGTGCCCCATCAACTGAGAGAGGAGAACAGAGACCAGAAGAGCAGCACCCTGCAGGGGAGGGCGATGAGAAGACCTCCCAGGAAATAGGGAGGAGCAGCGAGGGAACGGTCACCAGGAAGCCCAGAGGAGCCATGTTTCCAACGCTGTGGTCCTGTTCACAGGCGGCCGAGTCCGACCAGAAGCAGACGGAACCAGCCCGTTTCCGGAGCTGCGATTCCTGTAATCCACCATTTTATCACTTAGGCGCATTTCCCCTGAAACCCCATTAGTCTAAATTGCATTTTGAACATTAGTTCTGGAAGAATGAAGTACTCACAGTGGCTATCTCTGGGGACCAGGATGAGTGGAGTGAAGAAAGGACTCTCACCTTTTCACTGTATATGCTTCTGAATTATTTTAGTTTTTACAAAGAGCATTCATTCTTTTGAAATTTTAAATGAAGACATTAAAACAGCTACATGTCAACTAACAGTGGCATAATGATGTGGAAAGAAGGGGCCAGAAGCCCGACCGCGGAGGGGAAGGACATTGGCTGGGGGTGAGGGCAGATGGGT
>NW_005302971.1:0-723 GCF_000412655.1 Myotis brandtii
TGGGAAATGTTTAATAGAAACAGTTTGACCAAGAAGAGAAAGATCGACTCATACTTCTATTGCTGAAAATGAAACAAAAGAGGAATTATAAACATCTGAGTTATTACCATAGGACTTAGTACATGCTACAAATAAGACCCTCTGTATGCTTAAATATTCTCTGAGACCTTTAAATAGCTTATGCTCTATTTGTTGATTTCATCCAACTTCTAGTGTAAATATCATTTCATTAACAGATATTTCTTGAAAACCAATTCATGTGGCTGTGGGCTTGATACCTGGGATTTAACAGGATATGGCACATGATGGGTTCATAAGCTTGAGAAACATTAGAGAAAACATGCAAATCACATGAAAATGAATAACACACTTAGTATCACCTAGTAAGTGCAGAGTTTGGAACATGAGTGGAATAGTGCATGGTAGTTTGGAAGTTGAAAAGCCTCAGCAACAGAGTAATAAAAGTTCTCTTGATGACCTGTAACACTTGGGGAAAGCTCCACAGAGCAGGTGGATTATACTGAGCCTTTAGTCACTTTCTGTACCATGTGGCATAGCCAGAGGGAAATCAGCCTTGATAAAATCCTGCACTGTCACAGTTAGTCTTCTCTGAGGATTAGTGACTGATTTCATAACAAGAGATCTCATATATGCATCTATTATTTTACTTAAAAGAAATATTTTATTTGTAACTTTATAGAAACAAGACCATAATCACTTGAG
>NW_005302972.1:0-723 GCF_000412655.1 Myotis brandtii
CCCCCATCTTATTCTGAAAGATAAATAATTTTCAGAGAATTAGGAATAAAAGTAGCTCTTGATCTGGATTGTCGGAAAAGATAATAGAGTATCAAAATCAACTGGGTGAGAGCATGGGAGGGAAAAAAAATCCAAGAAATTGGGAGCAAGGCAACTCTGCAAAGCTCTCCCCTGTCCCCGGGGCTACACTACCACACCCAACAGCCACTTGTCTTTGTAGAAATACAGCTGATATCACAAAAATGGCATCAACTGGAAAAGCTCATAAATTCTCATCTCTCAACATTATAATGACCAACAGAAGGGTTTCCGGAAAATGAAGTTTCCCCTGAAGCCTTAACTCTGAGGGTCATCGAAATTAGGACCATCTCCTTTGGGCTTTCACACCAATGTCCTCAAGAGGGGCTCCAGGGACTGGTTCCATCTGAAACTAAAGTGACATCAGATCTCCCTGCCACTTACTCCTACTGTCAATATCTCCAGATACCAGCCAACAGCCAAAGCCCAGGACCTTCAGACAGAAGGATCTCACTCTGGGATCATTCAACAGCATGAACAGTCAGTAGTTCACAACGAAGAGGTTCTTCCATAAACACACAAGGACACAGAGGAAGAGCCAGGGAGACAGAGACTGAATTCTGGAAGAAGACAAAAATCCCCAGACAGCCTTTCCCTTGGCTAAGAGCAAAAACTGACCAGGTAGAGGAAGGAAAAACCCCTGCA
>NW_005302973.1:0-723 GCF_000412655.1 Myotis brandtii
CCTGCAACCCAGGCAGGACCAGGAATGGAATCAGCAACCTCTTGACGCACGGGAAGACGCACGGGAAAACGTACAACCAACTGAGCCACACTAGCCATGGCCACTTTAGACATTTTTCAGCCACCCAAAAGGATGAGCCTCTTATTTCCTAACTGGACCAAAAAAGAAAACTGTTATTGTTAACATGATACATTATCATTAAATGTATCGTCTATAACCTGACTCATGTTTTAAGAGTCCATTTTAACATTAGCAAAGTTTTAACCAAAGCCCATACAAAACACGAACATTTTGCTGCAACGGAGAACACGATGGAATCCCCTCTCCACCACATACTAGCGGTGTGATCTTGGCTTAGTCTCCTACCCTCTCGGAACCTCAGTTTCTTCCTCTTTGAAAGAAAAATAAAACCTGCACCTCCTTTTATGGAAATGAAATTAGGCAGGTTAAGGAGCTGGTTAAGCACACAAGACAGCCTGGGTTCAGATCCCAGCTCTACCACTAATGAATGTGTGCCTCAGTTTACACAACTGTAAGGTAAGGTGTAATATCCCCTTGGTTACATGTTTATCATGATTACTCAAGGAGTTCATCTATTGAAAGCATGGAGAATGGTGTCTGGCAGATGGTAAGCTAAAAAAGTCACAGCTATCATTGTTGCTATTACTATATTAATAGAATTAAGAATTATTATTATTAACTAGAGGCCCGGTGCACGAAATT
>NW_005302974.1:0-723 GCF_000412655.1 Myotis brandtii
GGGGCAGCAGGGGCCTGACCTCCGCCTGGCCCCCAGCTTGCTGCGTGACCTTGAGCGAGGCCCATCCCCTCTGTGGGCCTGGCTTTGACCTTAACAAAAAGGAAGGGCTGCCGTGGATGCTCGCCGAGGCCTGTGCTCGGCTTGTTCGTCCCTCCAGCCCCTCATCTCTGGGGGAGCCGAGCAGGAGCGGGAGGACACATCCATGTTCGAGGTCTGTAGGGGCAGAAGTGCCAAAAGGCAGAGTTGTTGTAAAAGGGGCAAGATTCTGGATGGGCTTTGGCTCATCGAGTGGGAAATCACCTTAGAAGAGACATGAGAAGAATCATCCAGCACACAGTCCCGGCTACAGGGGCCTGGCCGCCTTTCCTGCGTGGCGTCCAGCTCCACCACAGCTCGGCCCCTTTCATCAGCCGGCCCCAGATGTGCCCCAGATGTGCGACCGCTGGCTTTGGGCACTGGCTACGGGCTCAGGCAGGCCCCGGGGGAGAGAGGGAAGGAAGGCGGCTGGGTTGTCCTGTGCCGGCCAGCGAGGCACAATTCACCTCTCCTCTGGCCACTCATTGCTTCCCGCCCAGGCCCTGCCGGTCCTCAGGCTGGTCTTTGCATATTTCTGGTGGCTCCTGCTCTCACATCCTCCTCCCTGAATTCCCTCCCCTGGAGTGCCCTCCCCTTCTTGTCTCCTTCTCAAAGCAGCTCTGGAAGCTTCTCTGCTTCACTTCACTC
>NW_005302975.1:0-723 GCF_000412655.1 Myotis brandtii
CCCAAGGCTAGACCTAGAGTCTAGCAACAAATTCAAATGGGACCAAATACTCTCTTGCCCAGATGTAGTAAGGTATTGCAGATCCAAAGCCATCTTCCAATAAAAACAGCAAGAAATTGGGTCTCTGCATTTTTGCACAAAGGCCCCAGAGCACAACTCATACTTCCTAACCAGAAAAATATTCCGTTACCAGGGATGCTCTGGCAGCCAGCAATTTCAGCCTCTAATTTTGATGAAAATACTTGCTGAGATTCACTTGGCACCAGCAAAGCACATTCACACCCAGCCAGCTGGACTCCCTCTCAAGAGTACAAGATGAAGATCCAGAAGGTGGAGAGATTGATGCTATTTATGGGAACATTCTGCAGTCTTCTCTCGGTTATAGGTCTGGGTGAGGCTGGTGCAAAGGAATTATAGCAGTTATAAAGAGAAAGCAGCTACCAAAATGCTGCAAGCCCACACGAGAACCAAAGCTCCTTAGGAAACCCTGTGTGCCTGGGACACAGAATCAGGTAGTGGGTTTGCAAAATGAGCCTTGTGAAAAGCAATTACTAGCTCATATGCTCAGTGGAGAAGGGACATGCTTCTTTCAGTGCTCACAGAAAGAACAGACAATGAAGCCAGACAAACCAGAGTGAACTGATACAACCAAAGACAAGACAAAAAATGGGTGGAAATCATAGCACATCTCTAAGGCAGCGGTTCTCAACCTGTGGGTCGCGA
>NW_005302976.1:0-723 GCF_000412655.1 Myotis brandtii
CTCCTTTCAAATATGAATGTTTCACCTTTCATATAAAGGATAAAGCCCATTTCAAAAATTGTCTACTCAGTTATTCAACAAAGTGATTTTTCCCAAAATATACATCTTCAGTTATATCCTTTGATATTAAAATCCTACTTTTCTATGGTTTTTCTCTTCTATTTTGGCTTCTAATTGGTATTCACTTGATTTATAAATCCCATTGGCATTATTCTTCTTAAATAAAGGCATTTTGTCTATCTAAATTAAATCTCATTCACTTGATTTTCTTTTATATCTTAAACTCTCAAGATCCATCTGCAATTTTTCTGTTTTTAACTTTCTGGTCTTAAGTATGTAATCTCCTCATTTGCAATCATCTCTAGGGTTTACTCAAGGTTTTTTTTCTTTTCTTCTTCTTCTTCTTCTCTCCAAGTTAACATATTAGAAGGATATTGACCATAGGATTACTTTCCTTTTGAAATCTCTGCTTAATTTTTGGGATAGTCTTGACTATTATCATCAGGATTCACTATTTCAATACTGAAGCATCATTAATATGCTTCATGGCTGTGACAAAATAAAAAGCTTTGCTTGTTTGTACTTCAGAAAGAAGGTGACTAATTTAGCCTAAGTTTGAAAGGATCTCGTATACCACTAGAAATACCCTGCCATCCACAGAAGCACATTCGTCAACCTCTGAGACTGACATACAATGACTACTGAGTTACTAGTTTTTTGTCT
>NW_005302977.1:0-723 GCF_000412655.1 Myotis brandtii
AATGAAAGAGACTCTGGGATCCTGTCCCCAAAGCCTGCATTGCCAAGAAGCCCAAGGTCACTCTTTTGTTTCCCCTGCGATTAGATTCCACTTCCTCAATTGGATGCAGAGAGGGAACAGAAATGACTGCAAATCATTAACAATTGAAAAATGAGAAGATGTGGCCTACTTTTCCAAGATTTCCCTTCAATGGAGGTGAGATGAGGTGGAGGGCAGTGGCCAGGCCAAGTGTCCTGGAGGAACTCAAATCTCCTTCAATGTCCAGTAGTTCTCCTAGAGCTACCCCAAATCCATAGCTTAGAAGAATAGTCAGCTTGCTGGTCAAGTCCTCCTCCATGAAAGATTCTCATTAGCCCTCTGTTTCCAACCATATAGCTACTCCTTAGCAAAAGAATTAGGAGAGAACATTCGTAGGGGGATATGTGCATTCCTTCTTAGGGGATGAAGGGAATTGGAAATACATTTACTCCCCCTCAACCCTCCATAGGCCCCCCTCCTCTGAGGTGCATCCTTTTAAGTTCTCAAAGGAAAGAGTCAAGACACTCCGCTTTTTCCTTGAGAAAATAAAGGGAGAATTCCGATGCTGTTACTTTTGAAGTATGGAATCAATTTTGGTTCTTTACAGTCTACTGATTAATGCAGATGTTTTCAGAAGTATACTGTGTAGAATCAGCTTACCGGAAAGGTGTTTTAGGGGTTTCCTTAAATGTATGGATTTTTTTT
>NW_005302978.1:0-723 GCF_000412655.1 Myotis brandtii
ACTGGTGCACAAATTCATGCATCGGGCCTCTAGTACTGTAATAATCAATTCTCATTTGGCCATGATTTGATTTTCATTATATCTGGTCTCTCAATTCTATCTTGAATTTTGAAATGTTTTTACTATAGACTCCTTAGCCTATCTTAGAGAAATTTGGAACAACAACCAGAATCTGATTCTTTAAAAACTTGATCTTTAAAATGTAATAGATTTTAAAAAGACATTGCTTTGTTAAATCAGAGAAGGTCAAATGTAAGAAGTAAACTGCTTTCTTCCAAATTTTGCCTATATGTGGTCTTCATTGTTAGTTCTCTTTCTATCTGGAGAGTCTAAGAAATCGCTGAAAACTTTTTGAAAGAACATAATATGCCCTTAAAGTGTTTAATATATGTCAGGTCTGAGGATTGATTCAACAGCATGTCAGTTTTATAGTGTTTCAGAAGCACTTTCCCAAGCCTATAGAGCAGCCTCTATTTTCTTGAATTAAGTGAAGTTTTAGAGTAAGCTCTAAAAGGCTTTCACAGCCTGGTTCTATGCATTTTTTCACTCACTTTTCAGTGTAACTAGACAGGATTTCACTATTAAAATTTAAGAGCCACTCAGAATAGTCAATACAACATTGAGGGAGAACAATCTTTGGGAGACTGTCACCACCTGACTTAAGAATAAAGAGCCTAGAAATAGACGCATGTACAGTGGGGCCTTGACTTACGAGTTTAATTC
>NW_005302979.1:0-723 GCF_000412655.1 Myotis brandtii
GGCCAGACTCTATTCTGATTTCCAGTTGACTTGTTGACATAGTTGTCTCCTCTGCCCGGTGGTTCGCGCTTTTAGGATGGAAGGTGTGTCTGAGGGTTCGGACTTGGGGTTCAGGTATGGATTCCCATAAACCCCAGCTCTGAGTGACCTGGGCTGGCTGTTCGGAATCCACGCCTCAGTGTTTTCTTCTCCACAATGGGAGTGAGAGCTGTACAGCGCACGGCTGCGTGAGGGTGGCAGATACACATGCCAAGTACGAGGCCCGTGCCCGACGCGCCATGCATCGTGGCCACCACACCCCGCATCACCTAAGGCTGTGAATCGCGTGCATTAAGAACCAGGAGGTTCGAACGAATAGATAAGTAAAGTCAAAATCCGCATTAATAGGTGGATCCCTTTTGCAGGCCTGGCCATCGAAAGTGCTGGGTCAGATCGATACTGTGTGACATGATGGGGAACTTCCCTTTTTGCAGCGCAATTTGAATGACTGCAGAGTTTGCATGACTGAGTATTTTAATCTCATAAGTTACCGCTTACCTGTGCCCACTCTTTCACACGGTTGACCCTTCAGAGTTAGAGTGGTTTCTAATACAGAAATGCACGATTTTGTGCACTTTAACGTGGTCTCATGGACTGAATTAAACAGGCTGCGCGCCCGAAAACACCAAAGTGAGCCAGACCCAGCGCCGGGAGGCGGCGTGGCTCCCACTGCTGTGTGGACCC
>NW_005302980.1:0-723 GCF_000412655.1 Myotis brandtii
TACTCTTGAACATCTTCATCCCCATAAGCACAGGCTCAAACATGACAGCCACAGGCAGGGTTCTTCTCTCTCCCCTCCTCTATACTCTCCATCACTGAACTTCTAACTCAAAGCAAACCCATTTAACACAATGCTGTCATGCATACGTTTAGGTATGAATATTCTCAACTTGGGTATGAGATCCTTAGGACTCATTCTCTGTGTTTGGTCAGGAAACACTGTCAGGCAAGGTCAGATGAGCTTCCGTTACATATAGAAGAGAAAAACATGAAGCAAAAGCATGTAGGAGGCATAGGAAAGTATTAAGACCACATAAGACAATTTTGAAAGTTTGTTTTTCTGATGTTTGTTTGATAAAACTGAATAAAGTGAAAGTCAAAGAAGTAAAGGAGCATGGTAAGCACTCAGAAATATTGAATAACTGGGTTAATCGTGAATGAATGAAGTGACTCTTGTTGTCATGACAGGATAATTCCACCAAAATGTAATTAAAAACAATTCCAAAACATAGTTCAAAGCAGCTATACTAGGAGGTACAGCAGTAAAGATGGAAGTGGATTCGAACGCATTTAATATTATGCCATTTAAGGGTCATTTTCTGTGTATCTTGAGGCATTGGTGGATAAATTTGCATAGATACTTCCTGAAATTGCTATTTAGATATTTCAGATGTAGATAATCCTGCTTTTCTTCTTTGACAAAATAATAATAATAATAATAATA
>NW_005302981.1:0-723 GCF_000412655.1 Myotis brandtii
TGGTAGGAATAAGCAAACACAGTGACCAGATTTTAGTTTATAAGATCATTCTGCAATAAAAGGAACCAGGGCCTTTTGAAGCAATGGCTGAATTTAGGGCTGGAGCATTGAAATTTATAAGATGAGCATGGAATATCTTTTAATGCCAGAAAGGAAGGAAGTACTCAAAAATCTGAAACCCCTACAATGATGAAATATGTGAAAGAAACTGAGGAGTCCACTGAAAAAGCTCCCAAGGGTCAAAGATGAAGCACTTTGAGCAACAAAATAATGAAGTGTTAAATCATAACCCAAAGCATAAAATAAATATCTATGAGCCCATACTGATGTAAATAAATGATTTAGTAAGTAAATGGGAGAAAAGAAACAAATCTCCCATGCAGAGAAATTACAAAAGATTGATGTACGTATTCTACCCTCAAGAAGGAAGAACATAGTGTCCCCTTCTTAAGTGTAGGCTGTTCTGGTGACTTCCTTCCCAAAAATACAGTTTGGGGGAATAAAGTAACTAACAGTGGGAAAAGCTCACAATCACTTCCTTTGCAAGATGATCAAAGTTAGCATTACTAGTGCTAGTGTTGGTATTATGTAATCTTGATATGATATGATGAAAACAGGGCTTTATGACAGTGGTCTTCATCCCCCAAACATAAAACCCAGTCAATTATGAGAAAAACATGAGACAGATTCCAATCTACACTAATAAAAGAGAAACATGCAAAT
>NW_005302982.1:0-723 GCF_000412655.1 Myotis brandtii
AAAGCAACTCCCACATCTGTGCTGTTTCACCTGACCCTCCACCTGTGTGGGAAAAATGGAACAGGGGGAGTTGGTGCTTTCTCTGGTTTTAGACTCCTGCCTTATTCGACCATCATGTTAAAGGCTGGACTCCTTCATTTGGGGCTCGTTGCTTTAATCAGCTACTCTGACACCTGGTAGCTCAGACGTCTCTCTCCCAGCTCAGCTAATCCCCAATCAGTAATAATGAGTAAAATCCACTCATTTAAAATTTAAAGCACCATCAGAAGAGGCTTTAGAGCATGGGAAAATATAAAGTGCTTCCCTCTTAATTTCTCATTAATTCCTGAATATATTAGTTTGATGTTTGCAGTTGGGCAAACAGAGGTTCCCATAGGGCAAAAATATGGTCCCTGGGAAGCTTGTTCAACTTCTAATAGCTTTTTATCCTTTTTGTTTTACAATCAAACCTATAAATAGGACAGTCTGGTGAATGCTGCCTCTACATTTCTTGTAGAGCTTGTACTCTCTTGGTCCTCCACATTCCCCAGCTTATCTGAAGGCATAGATCAAATTGTTATCTCTTACATCATGAACTTTCTTTGAAGGCCCATATGAAGTCAGTTTAAGGTGTTAAATGTGATGACATTTAAGAAAGTATGTATTCCTGTTTATCCAATAGCTCTGCATAAGGCATGGCTCTAATGAATTGATATGCATATTTCATTTTGCAAAGCAAAATCT
>NW_005302983.1:0-723 GCF_000412655.1 Myotis brandtii
AAACAAACAAACAAACAAAAAACCCCCAAAACAAAACACCTGTTACTGGCTAGTTACTCTTCTTGCTTAGGTTTAAGCCCTCCCGGAAGTGCCATGGAAATGCAGACTTGCATTTCTCGCGGTCTAGTCAGCGTCACACCGTTCCTCCTGACTCCATGCTCCTCCAGGCGTGCCCAAGCCCATCTCTGTCTTGTTCTGCTTTCCCTGCTCTTTGCCTTGGGCGGATGGCTCATCCCAGTCAGAGGTAGGGACAGGCCTGCACCACCTGCCTCACTCTGCTCCTCGGTGCCTGCTTCTCCCCAGGCCCTGCACCTGCCCAGGGTTCAGGTGCCCTCATTCCCTGACTCATAGCTCAGCTTCTTAACTTGTCTCCAGCTCAGCCCTTCTCTGCCCACATGGAGCTTTCACACTGCTACGAAAGGGAGCCTCCTACCAGGACCACCTTGGGGGCAGTCTCTCCTGCCTGGAGGGCACGTGTGGCTGCCGGGCCAGCTCCTCGGCTTCACCTCCAGTCTAGCCTGCGCTGAGGCCATGCCCAGGACAGGCAGCATCTCCTCAGCCCCTGGCCTGGCTTTTGCTACTTTCTCTGCTGGAAAAGCCCTCTTCTCCGCACCCCTTGCCTGGCACTCCTGAGACTGTGAGCACCATGTGGGTACAACCATGGCAGTGACTCCCCAGGTGGCTCCCGCACCGGCTTCGTGCCTGGCACACACTACATAGAGA
>NW_005302984.1:0-723 GCF_000412655.1 Myotis brandtii
AAAACTTCAGGACAAAACCTTTCTCTTTACCTCACAGGAAACACTCCATTACTCTTGCTTATAAATTTTCCACTCACTAGGATTCCTCCTTTTTTATTTTGTTCTAATTTCCCAATATACCCTTCATTAGAAGCAATAAATTAGAATATGGGGAATCTCTAATAAATAAGCCTTCCTACAATGGCCAAAGAAGAGGAGACTAAAAATAAGAAACAAATTTAATCTTATGAATGTAAATAAAACTAGATTATAAATTACAATAAAATAAAATAGTGACTGTTCATATTAGTAAAGCTCTCTAAAGCAAAATTATTCTAGATTCTAGTCGCCATCTTATACTTTTGAAAACTTCTTGGAAATCCAAGATAGAAACTATTACTACCTCTTTTTTGTGGCTATAAGAGTTCATATAATTAGTGCAGCACACATGTCAAATTGTGCTTTATTTATTTGGATAAACATCTCTCCTACCAGATTATGAGGTCTTTTATGAAATTATTTGTTTTCTTTTCCTTGAGATTTCTAGCATAGTCTCAGCACAAAATAGGCACTTAATTAATGATATTGAATGCAATTAACTGGCATGAAAGAGCAACAATGTCTGGATGTTTTTAACCAGGACAAATTTGGTGACCATGTGGAACAGAAAACTGATTATGTTACACTTATGAACCAAGAGAAAGGTCATTACTCAAAATAATCATGCTCTATTGATAAATAAAA
>NW_005302985.1:0-723 GCF_000412655.1 Myotis brandtii
GAACACAGACAATAGAGTGGTGAAGGCCTGGGGCAGGGCAGGAACCCCTTGGTGGGGCGGGAGTGGTAAGGTCGAAAAGATTGGGGAGACTCTCAACAATAAAGATAAGTTTTAAAAAACGGTCATAAACATATTTGTTTGCTATTTGTTCCACTCTTTGCCCACACTCTGTATCTAAGATCTGATACATGGGGTTCCCTATAATAGACGCAGTAGATTTTGAAAAACTAGATGAGCTAAAAATCTCATTCTAGTTTCTGCTCTGCCATTTAGCAGCCAGGTGACCTTTGGAAAATCATTTAATCAAGCTGTTTCTTGCCCGGCCCAGCTTGTTTGGGGGATCCAATCAGATGATGCCCGTGAAAGAGCTGTATCAACTGTAAAACTCCATGAAGTTGCAACTGACCAAAAGGAACAATGGAGGAGCAAGGGTTTTCTCTTTCTCCAAGTTATATTTCTCCACCTAAATGATTCTGTTAGTTGGCCTTTGCATAAGTCTTTCCAGTGAAATCTCTCCTTCCAGTTAAAATACAACACCAGAATAGACCTCAAATTTCTAGGAGAGAGTAAAAAGAAGACTAGACTGGACATAATGCAACCTGGTTTCCAGTTCTGCTCCTTCACCAAAAAGCCATCCTGTGTGGTTCTCAGTTCCTTCATCAGTAAAATGGAGAGCATAGATCAGCTCTAAAATTCTAGTTCCACTGGCATGGTCTCATCGGG
>NW_005302986.1:0-723 GCF_000412655.1 Myotis brandtii
TTTTTTGTGGGACTTTATTAATGGGAAAGAAAAATAAATATCACTATTTGTGAAGGGTAGATCCAAAATCCACTGGAAAAATATAGGTGTAGAACACCTGCTTTGTAATGGTGGGGCTACCCAACATATACAGCATCACGTTTGCTTTAACGACACAGGGAAATGGAGAAGAAAAGGCCTCCTCAAATTGTACTCTTTCCCGGGCAGTCAGTGTCAGCAAACAATAACCAAATTTCATAGGAAATTCCATTTTCAGTTCACTTTTAGAACTCTCTAGTGTTATTCTCCCTTTCAATAAGAGGTAATTGGAAAAGGCACTGTGCATTATACAAATGTTTTCCCTCAGATTTCTGAAAAGGTGACTTTTTCGAAAAGTAAAAGCCAAAGCATTTCTAAGTCAGAGAAACCTCCTATAATTAAAGCCTCCAGCGGTATGCATTTTTAATACCACAGACAACACGGTAATTGACATATGTGATTCTGGACCACACTTCGGGTTTTAAATTATTTTAGTCTGCTGAAATGTGTTTAAGTGCACTAACCAGATATACTTTCAGTAATTCGGCTTTTAATGACTAGCCTTCACTTCAGAGCTCCCTTTGATGTTAAAATAGTCTAAGAAATAATGTAATTTCCCCACATGCTGGTTGGGTTACAGTCAGATGTTTCTTAAATATTTCATGTAAGAACTCTCCTTGACCCCAACCACTGTGAAAATGCGAG
>NW_005302987.1:0-723 GCF_000412655.1 Myotis brandtii
ATTGTGGGACCAGCTGGTTTTAAACTTTTTGACTAGTTTTTACTCAGACTTTACTATACAGTAAATGATTATTCTCCAAATGAATAATGTATGTATGATTTTTTCAAAATTTATTTGGGTACAGAACCCTTTTTCCGGAACATCTTAAATATCTAACATTTAGCAGAGCTTCTTTTGGGTCATTCTTTTAAGAGTATGAGGTTACCACATGGCTGAGTGATGGATTGCATTTCTGTATCAATCATGTAATATTCTGCTTTAAAGAAGAAAGTAATATTTCTTCCTCTTGGAATAATGTAATGTGTTCGGATATGTGTAATCTAGGAAAGAAACTTTACTGCTTGAAGTAAATGCCATTGCATTTATGATATTAATGCCTAACATTCCGTATATCTCTGGATACTCTTACATTAATTTTTTACTTACATTAATTTATTTAATGCTACAACAATATCATTGCCCAAATTTACAGAACGGAAAACTGAAGGACAATTAAGATATTGTGATGGAAATTACAGTTATTACATTGCACGGCTAAGAATTAATTCAAGCTCTATGATGTCCCCACCAAAAATCCCTTTTGTATTTCACTGTCCCATGCTGCCATTTGACACCTAGCATCTTCTATTTGATAGTTCAGAAGTAAAATACACAGACACTGATGGCAAGAATAATATTTATACACAATCTCAACTTTTGTGATTAAATTACTTAAGGAAAAAA
>NW_005302988.1:0-723 GCF_000412655.1 Myotis brandtii
ACACACTGTTTATTCAAGGTGGTGATACACCCAGATAAAAGGCTGCATTTCCCAGCCTTCCTTGCAGCTAGATAGCACAAGTACACTAAGTTATGTTCAATGAGATATAAGCTCCAGTGGTGTGTGGGACTTCTGGGGAAACTCCTTAAGGGAGCTGACCTACCTGGAAGGCACATCCATTTTTCCCCTAATTCCTTATCCTCTTCCTGGGATGACACATGATGGTTAGAGCCCCAAGGAACATGAGGTGACCTGGAGGCTAGCAACTAGTGCTTGAATGATGAAGTACTTGAACTAGAAAGAGCCTTGGTTCCTGATGAACACAGAGTAGCCACATCAGTCCTGGACCGTCCACCTCTGGACTTTTCAATATAAAGGAGGAATACATGTCTACCTTATCTCAGTTATTTTAGGATTTTACTGTTACTGCTGCAAGACTGATTGTAGCACCCAGTTCATGACCAGTTATATGAACAGAGAGTTCTTAGAATAGTATCTGGCACACAGTAAGTGGTTAATAGCTAGATAGAGGCTTTGTTACTACTCTAATACCACACATGGGTGAGTCCATTTCATCACCCCAATAGCCCTAGAGCATGTGTTGTTTATAAGCATCTTTATTTTACATATGTAAATCCTGAGGCACATTAATTTGCCCAACTCAGTCAACCAGTAAGTAACAGGGTAGAGATCTGACCCACGCATTTTGACACCAGAATCCAT
>NW_005302989.1:0-723 GCF_000412655.1 Myotis brandtii
GCTTTGAGAGACCCATAGGATTCCCTACTGGAGTCCCGGAGTTAGGTCCTGGTAGCGGAATCAGAAGGCCTGGGTGGATTGTACAGGCATTTGAAAGGTGGACTCAGCAGAACTAGGTGACTGGCCAGGTAAGGGGGTGAGGAAGAGGAAGGGCTGGTGGCTCCCTGGTGGACTTCAACTTGAACGAAAGGGTGGGTGGTGGGGCTGTTTACAGAGATGGGGACTTGGGAGGGGAAGCAAGTTTTGAGAGAGAGAATCATGAGATGGTTGCAGACATGCTCCATTTGAGTTGCCTTTAGAGACATTCAGCAGAGGCGGTGGGTACCAGGCCTGGGACTCAGGATATGAGGATCTAGGAATCACTGGTTAGAGATGGGAATTCAATCCATGGGAGTGCCTAGGGGAAGAGCATGATGGGAAGAGAAGAGGACCCAAGATAGACGGCCGCGTTTGGGTGGAGGAGGAACTGACAAAGGAGATGGAGAAGATGCTGGCAGAGCAGCAGGGGAGGGGGAGAGAAAAGGGGTGTCAGGAAGCCCCTGGGAGAGAATGGTCAGCAGGGGGGCTGACACAGAAAGACCGGGCAGGTTGAAGAGCGCACAGTGCCCTTTGGGTTTAGGGAAATGGAGTCACCGGTGATTTGAGCAGAAGCAGTTTGGGTGGAGGGGGCAGAGGGGGCAGAGGCAGCCGGGTGGGTTGGGGTGTGGGAGTGACGCTGAGGAG
>NW_005302990.1:0-723 GCF_000412655.1 Myotis brandtii
GAGAGAGAGAGAGAAAGAGGAACATAAGGAAGACAAGTAAAGAAAGTAAACAGAACATTCACTTCTCACTATTGTAATTCTTCAGCCCAATAAGAGACCCCATGTCTGCTTTGCTCCCATTTCCTGTACATCAGGAATGAACCTCATTTTAAAACATAAAAAAGCAGGAGGCACACCACAGCAATATAGATTCAAGCCCTTTAATGAACTGCCATCGGTAACAAAAGATGTCTCTTTTGATTAACTTTGGGGGAATCAACTCGGGCAACAGAATCCCTTCAAATTATTACAAACCCCCCACCTAAGATTCTGCTGGCAGGAGCCAGTGAAGAAGAAAGGAAACTTTGTTTGTAGAACCCAATTTAAAGGAGGCTGATCTCCATGTCAATTTCAGATCAATTTAATCCTCACCTCCACTGCCTACCTGATAGCAAATGAACTTACTGTGTTTTTCAATAGACCCAAATAACTAAAAAGAAATCCTCACTGTCTGCATATAAGAACTCTGTTAGATGATGCTATTGAGGGAAAGGCAGACAAAACCCAACCAGTGTTTCCCCTTCCTTTCTCTTCTGTCATTCTCACCTCACCTGTGATTAAGTAGCAGGATGCACCCTGGATGGTTAATTAGGTGTTAATATCTTCCAGTGGCTTATACCCAAGCTCACTCATCTGTGGCTCTGTTGTCTCAGGTGACAATACCTGTAATTCCCACAGTTAGTT
>NW_005302991.1:0-723 GCF_000412655.1 Myotis brandtii
GTTTTCTATCTAATATGTTAACTCTTTCTGACTCTTCCAACAAGGATGTTGCCCCATCCTCAGAGTTCAGAGTAGAGGAAAGGAGCAAGAAGGGATAAGCCTGCTCTTTCTAAGAACATCCAGGAAGTTGCTACATCACTTTTCCTATTATCCTATGAGCTGAAACTTAAGTTACGTGGACCTCACTCTGCTACAAGGAAGCCTAGGAACACAGGCTTTTATGTTAGGTGACAATGTGCCTTAAGGTAAGGGATTTTAGATGGAGGGAGAGGAGATAATGAGATGGGTGGGGGTGGCAATTACAGCCCTGCCACAGTTAATAGACCCCTAAGACTGGTCTTCTTGATAACAACTTCATATCTCTAGTATCTAGTCTGGTGCCTAGCACAGAGTAATCATAAAATTTTTGTGAAAAGAAAAAGAAAAGGAAGTTAATTTTGGAAGGTTTTTGGCACAAAGGATCCTCCAAAATCTCAAATGGTTGTGATGAGTAGATAGTGCTTTTTACAAGAGCAAGTTTCCTATGTATCATCTGATGGTGAAAGTGGTGGAAATATCTCAGAGGTGGATGTGTTATTTATCTCTCGAGACCATCATTAAGTGGTTCTCTTTGAAGATCCTTTTCTTTGCCGAGTTCTAGTCTGCTTTTGTCTTGGGCTCCATCTGAAAGTACTTGATTCAAGTAGTTGGTAAAATAATTTAATTTTATTTTCTTTGGTTCTT
>NW_005302992.1:0-723 GCF_000412655.1 Myotis brandtii
GAAAAGGGGCAATGGAATTGGGCTGGGCCTCTGACATGGTGGGCAAGGGCTAAGGATACACACAGCCCCTCCACAGGATAAATGATCCAACCTCTAGTAAACAAAGAAACGCCAATGAGAACAAAGCAGTACCATTTTGCACATATCAATCGGCCACGATAACCGGAGAGGAAATCCTCAGTGCTGGAGAGAACAAAAGGGCGTGTGCTGGGAAAATGAGCTGCCCCAGATCTTTGACCTCCGGGAAAAATCAGATGGAGCACAAGGGCCTGTAGATAGGGTTTGGTTGTGGACACTGCCGCCCTCCCGTGAAATCAACTAAAACGATGATTTAAGCTCTTAAAAACGAATACTCAGAAATAGGCTTAGGAGACAGGAAGATTGACTGCTGCATCAAAAAGCCGTTTCTAAAAATGTGACCTTAGACACATCATCTGCACAAGACTAGGATTGCCAGTGATTTTTTACCTTCTTTCTTTACATGCAAGTTCACATTTTTTACGACGAACTTTTAAAAAAGCAAGAACAAAAGTGACAGAATCACCTTACTCTCCTGCTCAACCCCTCCAAATGCTCCCACGGGCCGCAGGCTCCGGTCCAAGCGCTCCCAGGCCTTCCTCACCCCAATCCCCAGAAAGTTCCCCGAGGACCCCCGTTTTTTCATCTCCGTCCCCTCGGCTCACACATCCCCGCCCACGGCGCCCGGGGCCCAGGAGCACCGAT
>NW_005302993.1:0-723 GCF_000412655.1 Myotis brandtii
TGATCCAACCACAAACCTCAGACCCAGGCTGACCTCTGACCCCAACCATAGCCTGACCTCTGGTTTCTGGCAGAGGCTGGTCAGGTTAAGATTAGTCACTGGTGTCCCTTAGCCCCTCTCCTTGCCAGTGGGTTGAGGGGCAGCCCCCTCTAAGTAGGAGGGCTCCCCTGGGGGACACCGGGTGACACAGTAGGGCCTTCCTGACGCCTGCAGTCCCACCAAGGCTGACCACGGCCACCAACTCGGGCCCTCAGCACCGCTCCTTGGTGGACTAGCCCTTCTGGAGCCCACTTCCTGCCCTAGTTCTTTGGGGACACTGATCTCTGAGGGTGCCGGACGGGGTGTATCCCTTTAAAATAGAGAACTTTTAATGAGCCCTCGTATGAGAGGCAGAAGACCAGGATCTGAGTCCCAACTCTGCACCGACTCTCTATGTGACCTTGGGCATGACCTTGCTGGGCCTCAGTTTCTCTACCTGCCCTGCCTCTTTCCTACCAGACTTGGGAAGTGCTCCCTAACTCAAGGGAATCTATGAAATGGGAGCAGTGGTTTATAACTCAAGACCAATTGAGATGGACCAAGGAGACTGTTGCCTCAGAGCCTTTGCACTCTCTGTTCCACCTGTCCGGAACACTCTTCCCTCAGGCACCCGCAGAGCTCACTTCTTCCTCTCTTTCAGCTTCCTGTTCCAATGCCATCTCAGGAGAACCTCCTCTGACCACA
>NW_005302994.1:0-723 GCF_000412655.1 Myotis brandtii
CCTAGTGCACGAATTTCATGCACCAGGCCTCTAGTATCAGTATAATTGTGGTGTGTCTTTGTGTGTTTGTAGAGAAAAAGAGAGCAGAGAATCTAAAATGATGTTTATCAACTAATTTGTTTTCAAAAGACTTTTATTAAGCATGAATTACTTTTAGAGAGAGCTTTTAAACATTAATAAAATAATAAAAACAACATATGAATAAGGCAATTAATTTCAAAAATCTTCCTATTAAAAAAAATATCAGAATTTCAAATAACATGCTATTGTTTTCTCTAATACTTTGTTACTTATTTGAAATATTTCTTAAAGACCATGAGTTTTGGGGAAATGTCAACATAAAGCCGCAACTATTTTTCATCATTTGGAAATGTACTTGTTAGAAAAAGAGACACAATTATTAGTTTGCTTTTGTGAACTGCTGCCTTAAATTGAGACATACACTTCAAAATGTTACAATTCAAATACAAAAACCTGAAATTACTTCCCTAAGCTAAAAATTAAGTCCTCGGGGACTAATAGGTAATAAAGTCAACCAGCTACTCATGGATTTCTACTTTTTCCTTGCATTCTTGGCCCTCCTGACCATTTCAGAGTAATCCTTGTGGGGAGAGAAATTACAGTTATAATTGCCCCGTTACAGGGGAGCATGTTTCCCAGACATCATGAGCAATAGGCTGTGAAAACAATGGTCCTCTCTAGAGTCAAGTAAGTAGCCTATGA
>NW_005302995.1:0-723 GCF_000412655.1 Myotis brandtii
AAAATATTTGCATTAAAATAGTAGAAAACATGACAATATCCATAATAAATAGCTTATAAAATCAATTTTAAAAACCAAAGACCCAAGAGGATAAGTGGGCAAAAGAATGAACAGATGCCTTATAAAACAGGACATCAGTTTGTGAAAAAAATATTTATCCAACAGAGGAGGAACTTCTGGTTCCTGCCCATATGGCAACTTAACATGGGACTTCTGGCTTCCTCTGTAAAATCAATCCTGATATAGAAGTAAGGGGGAAAATGTATTTCAGAAACTAACCTTTCCAAAGCAATACTAAAGCTGATTTCAATGATGCTTTGAGGGACGGTAGTTGCCTAAAGCCTGTGACAGAGGACAGCTGAAGGAGCAGTGAGAGGATATCCTATATAATAAAAGGTTAATATGCAAATAGAACGGCAGAACAACCGAACAACTGAACAACCTAAGCAAAGCAACTAAGTGAGATCACCTTGTGAGACACTTTTACCTTGAAAATTGCCTCCTCATCTCTCAAGATTGTTCTAAAAACTTTGTAGAATAATTTCAGCCCAAGATTAACACTCATGCATGCGCGCGTACACACATCTTACCCTCTCTACCGCCTTTATTTTTATGATCTTTCTCTATAAAAAGAAAAATGAGAGTGGAGGATATTGGAGAGCTTAGGAATGCTTTAAAGAAGGCTCCATTGCCCTAGCCGGTTTGGCTCAGTGGATAGAGCAT
>NW_005302996.1:0-723 GCF_000412655.1 Myotis brandtii
CAGGCTGACATGGCTAACGAAGCATTATGCAGAGAGGTAAAGGGAGACACCCAAGGTGCGTGCCTTAGTCCAGTGACCTGGTGAGTTAAAGGCCATCGAAGGTACCCTTGCAGCCTGAGCAAAGCAGCCTTCACCCTGAGGAGCATGATGCGCAGGCTCAACGACCGAGGAAATCTCGCCCCAGCCGCACCAGGTGACGTGCTGAGGCACAGTTTGTGCGTCTCCCCTTGAAAACAGCCTTTGAACTCCAACTAGTGGACAAGTCACTGTCACGCTCCGAGTTCCCGTTTGCTCGCCCATAAAGTAAGGTACTAACACCTATCTCACAGGGTTGTCAGAGGGCCTGCCCAGTGAGATCCTGTGTGGCAGGACTCTGGAGACGATAAGGCTCCCGGGACAGGGCAGTCGTCCCTGGGAAAGTGACACCATCACCATTTAGCCGCCCACCTTTAAATCTTGACCCCAGAGTTTCACAGAAGCGATTCGTTCTTTCATTCAAACAAATACACACACTTGTAGCAAAGTGCTTTTCCCCACCTTCCCACAGCCACCCACCGAAAAGTAAAAACCAGGTACCTCATATCCATTCAATGGCGGGGAGGGAAGCTTCTGCTCAGGAAGAAATACCGAGATACCAGGCTCTGGCAGGGTCTGTGCCGGCTGATGGCTACAAAGAAGAGAGAGTAACAATTCACTTGCCCCCTGTCCCGTAGGCCCAAGTAC
>NW_005302997.1:0-723 GCF_000412655.1 Myotis brandtii
AAAAAATACACTTTTATAATTTTAATGGCGAAAGATGGGGGAAATCACAATTTATCTTCTTTGATTTTATAAGAAGTATCTTTATCTAGGATTTGAACCTTCAGTTCCCCTTTTGAGCCCCTCTATCATAATCCAGCAACATTCTATTGAGTAGAATGATGTTTTCAATGTAACCTCAAAGTAAAGAGATAGCAAATGGTGAAAATGTTATTCAGCTGATACACCTGCGTCTGACAACATTTTTGGCTTGGGGTATTTTCTTACATAATTAGAAATGCATAAATTTGGTATTTACAGTGAGGAATATTTCCCAGCTGGTTTTCAGTTTATTTTGTTTCTTGTTAACCTTTATAAATATTCTAGTCAGAATACCCATTTACTTAGGATATAGTGCTTTCTTAGCCACAGAATGAGGTAATGCTTTAATATGGCTGTTATCTTCCTCTATCACCCATCCTGAGAGAACCAGAGAGAAAGGCAACATGGTAATCTCTGGAAAATATTTTGGAGTTATAAAGATCTGGAATTCCATCTGGCTCTGTGATTTGGTAGCTGTGTGACATAAGGCAATATTATCCAGTCTTTCTTGATTTTAGTTTCTTCATTGTTATGATGGGGTAATAGCTATCCATCCTAGTATTATTGAGAGATCCTGTGAGGTAATGGTGATATTTGTCTTTAGGTCGTTAAGCACAGGGGTTCTAGATTTATACTCCATGGGCC
>NW_005302998.1:0-723 GCF_000412655.1 Myotis brandtii
GTCAGGCAACATAAAGAAAGGCAATTTGAATGCCCATAGTAATAAGTCATAGGATCATCAATGCTAGTACAGATTGGTATGATTTATTCACAAGACATAAAGAGTGTCATTTTAGTAACATATATCTATTAATCAAAATCCTCTATCTGAATTTCTAGAGCAATTATTTAATTTGCAGAGATGTATAGTTCAATGAAGGATCAGTTGAGAATACATGTTTAACCAACAAGAAATGCAGGTGGGGCTGATATTTCCTCTCCCTCCAAAGTCTGGTTCCTTTTCCTCTGAACAGAGAATTAAAATATATTGTCTCACCTTCATTGGTGAGTCCATGATACTGAGTTCTTGCCATTTTAATGCAGTGGGAAGCAATGCACACCAACTTTAGGTCTGTGTCCTAACTCTAGTGTACCTCCCAAATCTTCCCCTCTCCCTCCCACTGCTCCTTACATCCTCCTTCCCTTCCAGCCAGATGTGGGAATGTGGTAGAGGACACTGATGCCCTAGGAAAAAGATAAATCTACTGAAGGAAAAGGCCTGTTTCTCTGAGTGACTGTGGAACAAAGCCCCTTACCACTATGTTGGAGCTTCTGAGATGAACCAGAAAGAAACCTTACTGGGTTTTGCTACCAAGATTTGATAACTCTAACTAATACAGTGTTTTAAAACTATACTATCAGTCCTAAAGGGCAAGATCTTAGGCATGATTGTGTGAAGTAGCAT